>NC_039283.1:3277857-3300357 GCF_003368295.1 Carassius auratus
ATTGCCAATGTTCTGCAGAGTTTACCTCCAACCTCGAAAGAAACTCACTGCCTGTAGCCAGAGTAATTCTGAAGACCTTAATTAGCTTGTTCAGGTGTGTTTGATAAGGGTTAGAGCAAAACTCTGCAGGACAGTGGCACTCCAGGACCACATTGCCTATCCCTGCACATAACACTGCTTTTCATACCTCAATGCTTCTTCATGCAGCACATTAAACTGCAGCAATCTGATGACTGTTGTGTATTCACATTTCTCATTTTCTAGTTTCCTTTTCATCACTGAATGCAGCTTCCTGTCTACACTGAAGCTTTTCTTTAAAAAAAACACTCATTTTCTGCGGATTAGACTGGTTTTGTGAGGGTCTCTTTCAGCGCAGCTCTGACAGATGACTATTGAAATCACTATAGAACTCTCTGCCTGTTGCCCAGGGCAACACTAAGTCACTTCTCTTTTCATGCGCCACGTGACTGGGGGTTGACGTCATCGGGGGAGGGACGCTGCCAGAGTTTCGTCCATCTTTACTGCAAGGGCTTCGAGGAACTTGAGGACTTGTTGAATTGAAACCGTTAGTCTTAGTCTTGATATATTTCTGTTAGCTACCAGCCTCGTCCTCGGGTATAAATAGCTGGTTTATGGACAGTTGAAGGCAGTGGATTGCAGGGGAAAATAGAACTAGAAAAAAGAGGTAAGTCATACTTATTTTTCTTCTGTAGGAATGTTTTTTTTTTTTTTTTTCAGTATGTGATATCTTCGAAGTGGTGAGATTGAATTGGTTCGGCTATCCAAGATGTCCGTGTGATTATTGTGCACAGCTGTTGCATGCTCTCCCGCTCCGTCACACGAGATCAGCACACTGGGGTTCTGTGAACATGAGAAGGATGTAGTTAAGCATTCTTTTACTTGATAAACTCCCCTGTCAGTGTTTCCCTGCCCTTTCAGGTCCTATCCATCTCTTGTTATCAGTTGCTTTGTAGATGGGCTGAATGAATTAGATTAAGAGAGTCCAGCTATCTCCACCACCAGCTCTGAATTTAGTCATAGTGGAAACGGCTACATTTAAGCCTCTTTCACACAGAGATTCCGGATAATACACAGATAATGTGTCCCGTGATTGCTCCCAGGATCGTTCAATTTTGGTTCATTCACACTGCCAGTGATTTTCCGCAATCTGTGCATGCGTTCACATACATCCCATAAGGATCCCGTAGAGACATGTGACATGTGACCGCGCACCATTTCTCTAAGCTGGTGAACGATCTCCGCTTCAGGGCAGATAGTGAGAAGCTTCCTGATCTCTGCTTCATTCCAGTTTGCACACATTTTTGTCATGAATGTTGATCTGCCTTCAAAACACCCGGTGATCGAGTTGAACGATAACATGCATCATCATTACGACACACCCTTTATGTCCTGCATTTTGTTGACACAGGGCTCATACCGGGACTGATCGGGTCAGTGTTTCTAGGTACTCATCCCGGGATCAATCCTGAGACATGTTTGTGTTCAAACAGAAGGCACTCCGGCAATTTTTCCTGATCAACGCACTGTGTGAAAGGGGCTTTAGAAAGCCTCGTGGGAAAGGATGAGAGATGAGGGAGCTGGCATAATCTGTTCAAATTCTACTCTTTCCCAACTTTTCTTTTTCACCTTCCCCACACTTTCACTCCTCGCTTAACTCGTACATGTGAGTGAGCGTGTGTTAAGAATGCTCTCTCTGAGGGAGACACACTTGCACTGAATACCAGAATAGCCCCATCCCCTTTGTCGCATTGCATGTGGGTGGAGGGCGATCTGTGGCAGGAAGAAAACATTTATTGCTAATTGCTTGAATGTTTTGAAAGCTAGTTGTGTTATCATTTTAAACCCAAGAAGATGTCCTGTCAGAGAGATTTCTAGAAGACTGTGCATTTTGCACTTTAGCAAAAGATACTTTCCACTCTTAAAGGAAGGGTCATAATATACATCACTAGGTCATTTACCAACAGTTAAGTTAATGCAACAACCTACTTGAGGAGCAGACCCGAAGCGACTCCGTGCTCGGATTGACTGTTGTAGAACATATTGGTTATTAGATGACACACTCATGCACACATGGCCTACTGGTAGTTCAGAAACACATGGCACCAAAGACAAACACACTCCTGCGATAGAGGCCTGCTGGCTGTAGGGATGAGAGACACTGCTGGCAGCTTGTTCGGCACAGTTCCCACCTGTGTGGGAGGAGATTATCCTCACCGCTACCACTGCTATTGTGTGTTATCTGCCTTGTCTGTTAATACAGCCTGTGTTTTTGTGTGTTTGCGTGCAGTGTGTAGGTAGTGCTTGAGTGTTGTGTGTATCTATTAAATAGCTTAAAATCACAGAGTGCCAAATTAACTTTTTTTATTTTTGTTTTTATTTTATTTTTTTCATTATCTGGCCTCTTAAGTGCTGTTTTAAAAGCATTCTCAAATTCAGTATCACTCTGATAACCACTTAATGGCATACTGTATGCATCTCAAACCTACGCACGCTACTAGTGTTTGCTAAAGTGCTCTTTCATTTTCAAGAAGTAAAATACATTTTCCCGTTTAATAAATAAATGTTGCATTTTTATGTTGTAAAAATGGGAGAGGGATAGTTCACTCAAAAATAAAAATAATTTACTCGCCCAGCCTGTATCTATTTATTTCTTCTGTTAAACACAAAAGATATTTTGAAGAATGCTGGTAACCAAATAGTTGACTGTAGCCTTTGACTTCCATTGTATGAAAAATAATAATAATTGTTTTATGTGTATATTAACGTATACGTACGTAAACAAAAATGTAAACATAATTATGAAAAATGCATTTCACAGTGAAGACAGTAGACAGATGAAGCACACGTGATGTGCCATTTTCGCGGCCGGGCTCGCTCTCACCTCATGTTTGCATGATTTAATTATGATGAATTAATTTGTAAATGATAGTTTTATTTTTACTTGTTCATTAATTTTTTAAAATGCTACTGCTGAATCCTATTGTACCCAGAGGTGTAGTGGTAAAAAAAGAGGTGGGTAAACTATAAATTCTGGATGACCACATCGTGGTCACGGTAAGGTGGGCCACTGCCTACCGGTGTATGTGTATCCTGATGACATCGCTATAGGCTATCATTTGATATTACTACCAAGGGTATCACTGGTTGTTCCCTCATATAGGTCACACAATCACTATTCAATTAATACATTAATCGAAGTACTTGTTAAAGAGACTCAAGAAAGAATAATAAGGTTGAAATCTATAAAGTTTACTAAATGACAAAACAGAGAGAACAATTTTCTTTAGAGGAATAGAGAGGGAGGCTTATATCCAGGGGTTCCAATGCAATGCACTTGTACGCAATGATTAGGGATTTGGGATTATTTTAATAGTCGATTAATCTGTTGAATATTTTCTCAATTAATCGGTTAGTTGTTTGGTCTATAATATGTCAGAAAAATGTGGATTAGTGTTTCCCCAAAAGCTCAGGAATGGTCCTCAAATGTCTCGTTTTGTCCACACCTCAAAGATATTCAGTTGACTGTCACAGAGGAGAGAAGACACTAGAACATATTCACATTTAACAAGCGGGAATCAAATATTTTTTTTACTTTTGTCTTTCATATATTTTATCAATGACACAGACTGCAATGACACAGACAGCTTCATTGCAGAAGGACATCCTTTTGGTCACGTGGTTCACATGAGATGATTGACAGCTTTACAAACTAATGATATCGCACTGATGTCATAGCTGACGCGAATCAATAAGAGGAGAGTAATCGCTAGCTCTGTTAGCTGTTTTAGCTCTTCAAATCGCATAAATCAGTGTAAAATGAATAGAAATGTTATTCTGTATGACAAAATTTTACAAACATGTCATAAAATTATTATCTCTTCAAATGTGCGCACCATTGGACTATAGCCCTGGCGGATCGTGGATATTGTATGTATACGAACACAAATAAACCGGAGATGAGATGAATGGCTGCTGTATGAGTGATGATTTCTATTCAAAATAACGAACGTTATTATTATTATTATTATTTATTATTATTATTAATTGCCGGATATCCATTTTTGAATCTTGATGCAGTCTGTTGCGTGTCGTTCATTTTGAACGAATCTTTAATATGACTCAGGACTACCGAGTTGTCTCAGAGAGTGATTCTTTCATTTTGTGTTGACCACACATGCGGATTACACAACAAATGGGTTCTGAATCGACAGGTGAGGTCTGAGTCTTTTATTCTTCATGTCAGTCCCACGAGAAGAGAATAGATAAGTCATTTTGCTGAACGGGACTCAAAGATCCGAGTCAGTTAAATGATCCAAACTTCCCTCTACTGGCAACACCGCAAGCAATTGGTCAACACTGACAAGTTGCAGCGCAGTATGAAAGACTTAATTTTAACAACAGACAACCTATGAAACTAATAATGAACAATATGAAACTAAAACGACATAAGCTTAATTTAAAAGGTCATAGGAACTGTAGGCTATTTAGAGGTGGATAAACTCAATTTAGAGGTGGATAAACGCACCTTGGAGGTGGGTAAACGCTATTTCTGAATTTTGGGAGGTGCGTAAACGGTGTTTACGTGCGTTTAGCCTCCACTACATCCCTGATTGTACCTGCAAAACACAGTTTATTTTCATTTGTGTTATGTGTATTTGTAATGTGTATCTTGGTTTTATTTTTGTTTTTAGGAGGCAAATTGAGCAAAGTGCTTCCATTTCATTTTATTATTAGTAGTAGTAGTATTAGTTCAAGAATAAAAAAAAATATCGGATTGATATCGGAATCGGCAAATAGCCAAAGCTGCTGCATCGGTATTGGAAGTGAAAAAGTGGTATCGGGACATCCCTACTTTTGTGTTCAGCATAAGAAAGAAACTTATACAGGTTTAGAACCAACTTGAGGGTGAGTAAATAATGACAGAATTAAAAAGTTTTGGGTGAACTATCGCTTTAAGGCCTATTCATACAAAGACATGCAATCTGTATTCTTCACCTATTCACGGTCACTGCCAAATTCTGTTTGCATCACCACAAAGTTATAGTTTTATGAACTAGTGATTTCATGCAAAAGCGCAGATCTTATTGGTTAACCAGTTTTAAGTGAGATCCAATGGAATATATTACATTGAAATATGGAATTTATTAGAACGCTTCTCCATAAAAATAAATAAATCACTTGATCTGATGGCATGCGGATGTTTGTGTTAAGTCTGAACAGATGCATTAACAACTGTTCCTTAAAACTTAAATGTTTATCACGCTAAATGTTTGCATTGAACATTCGTCTGGATGTGAACAAGCCTTTACTTTTTTTTTAGCAGGTACTTTTCATCCAAAATGACATTCAATTAGAGATCTGCTCTAGTCTGCAGTAACTTCAACCTGGCTCTAAAATGACATCTGGTCACCTGAACCAATCAATTCCTTCACACAAAAAAAAGTCACTAACTTTCTTTTCATTTCTTTGTCAGCGTGTGAGAGTGTGATTGTTTAAATGAATATTAATAATAATAATATTTTATTTGTATTAAACCTGACCTATTGATTATGACTAATCTAAAATGAAAAACTGACCTAAGCCTAATTTTAATATTTGTCTGATCCTGTCAAGCTTAGGCTTGGTGGCAGACCTCTACTTGTTGAACATTAATTGTAGGGTTGAAAAACCAGCTGTGTTGTCTGTGAAAGGCTCTTTCACAACCACTCGCTGTTAGAGACTATCTAGTGTTTTAATGATTGGTAATTTCTGCCACGCATATGACTTGAGTAATATTATTCTTATGCAACTTTTATGCAGAAGATGCAGCTTATTTAAACATGTGGGGAAGTTTTATTTTAGTTCGGACCATTCACAGGCTTTTTAAGGAACTGGTTAAAATGTTGTTATTCATTCTTAAAATGTAAAATTGAGGGAGGAGGCAGCACTGGCACTGAAACAATCTTGACTATTAAGGAATCATCCAAAATTTTACCAGTGTAGAAGTTCTGCTATCACAGGTTAGTATAATCTTTAATTTTTTATAAAAGAAATAGTATAACCTTTTGTACTATTATACCATACTGGTGTGAATTTGTAACCTAAGAAAGTTCCTCATATGTCTGTGCTAAAGTTGTTGCTTAGATAAGAGGAATAACAATGGGAGAAGTTTAGACTTGTGTTAGGCTAATGTTTCTGCTACACGATCTTCTTGTTCAGTGTTTCTTGTTCACTTGTATTCAAGGGATTATTACAGTGAAGCTGACTACACTTCAATAAATATCTTATATACATTTTGTCTACACTTTGCAAAAGTGCAGAACTCTGTAAGCTTCAATGAATTAAATGCCTTTGAGTGGCTATAATGTTTATCCACTCAACAAACATGTCTGTGGTTTCAAGATCAGGCGATCACAGCAGGTGTAGAGATCGACCGATATGGGTTTTTCTATAGATGTTTAGAGGTCAGGGTCAGCCGATGGCTGATATGTGCTGCCGATTTTTAGGGCTGATATCTTGAAGTTTTCCCCTTCATTTGCATGCTGAGATGTCACACTAATACGGGAATTAACAAAATGCCTAAATTAATCATCATCTCGAATCTTAATTTTGCGCACTGCAAGGTATTAAAATAAATAAAAAATTCAAAAGTTAACCTAACAAATCAATAAACTGACCAAGTATTAAATATATAAAACAAGTCAGTCATTTACATAAAACTTTGAGCATTTATCAAGCAGGATTTTTCAAGTTTGTTGAAATATAAATGTAAACTTAAATATACATTTAAATAAAATAAATACAATTTTATAAATAAAAATCAATTAAACTTGAAAAGTATAAAAAATAAAATATATATATAAAAAAAAAAATAGTAGGGCTGCAAACACTAGCAAACCAGCACACTGGCAGTCTGTTCATTATTAAAATACACTCAACCAAACATATACAAGGTTACACTGGTCAGTTTATATACCAGTTCACTCTGCTGTTATGCCAAGGACGTTTTTGCTCATGTGAAGAGGTTGATCTTTTCCGTCTAGGATGAGAAAGCTTTTTTTTGTTCTTTTGTACATAATAATAATAATACCGCTGCGGACGCATTTTTGCAGCATTAAGGTTATTAATTGATCGTTCATTTAAACGACGATCGATCATAGAAATTATAGAATATTGACTTCCCTATTTGCAAATGAGTTGGATGGAAACCTGGATATTGTCTGCATCAAACCATGCTTCCGAACAAATGTCATTCACCATTCTGGGCAGCTCCAGGACAGCGGTCTCTCTGAGCGCAGTGCTGTCTGTGAGCGGGGCATAGTAACGGAGCCCTCAATCACGCTGCAGTGTTTGTGAGAGCTGCCAACTTCTCCACCCCATTTACAGTGTGTAATTCTCTGACTAACCTTTATCTCCCAGGAGTGTTGTTGAATCTTCCAAAAGTTTTGGCTTGGGGTCCTTGACATGTGGCAGCAGCACTTTCCACCGCACAAATAACACAGGGCTGCCCCGCTGACGTGCCTGACTTTAAATCGGCGCTACTAACATGGATATCAGCCGATGCCGATATATATATATATAAAAAAAAGACAAATATCGGTTCGATATATCACCCGACCGATATATCGGTCGACCTCTAGTCTCAGTCACATTTATTTTCCAGTTGTTTGTGCAGCCCTATAATGAAGTGATTTAAAATGTATAAAGTAGCACTTATATGTATGAGATCAGTTACCCTTATAAACTGTCATTACTGAAAATTTTTTTACATATGAATGCCAGAGAAGAGCCCTGTATATAAAATTGCTGGTCATATAATTAGGATTTTTTCACTAATTCCATTCAAAAAGTGAAACTTGTATATTATATTCATTCATTACACACAGACTTATATATTTCAAATGTTTATTTCTTTTAATTTTGATGATTATAACTGACAGCTAAGGAAAATCCCAAATTCAATATCTCAGAAAAGTAGAATATAACTTAAGACCAATACAAAGAAGGATTTTTAGAAATATTGACCAAATAAAAAGTATTAAAATAAAAACTATGAGCATGTAAAGCACTCAATGCTTAGATTTTCTATGTGGTTAAGGTCAGGGGAGTTTGCTGGCCGATTAAGAACAGGGATACCATGGTCCTTAAACCAGGTACTGGTAGCTTTGGCACTGTGTGCAGGTGCCAAGTCCTGTTGGAAAATGAAATCTGCATCTCCATAAAGTTGGTCAGCAGCAAGTAGCATGAAGTGCTCTAAAACTTCCTGGTATACGGCTGTGTTGACCTTGGACCTCAGAAAAAACAGTGGACCAACAGCAGCAGATGACATGTCACCCCAAACCATCACTGACTGTGGAAACTTTACACTGGACCTCAAGCAACATGGTTTGTGTGCCTCTCCTCTCTTCCTCCAGACTCTGGGACCCTGATTTCCAAAGGAAATACTAAATTTACTTTCTTCAGAGAACATAACTTTGGACCTCAGCAGCAGTCCAGTCCTTCTTGAAGCGAAATGCTTCTGACGCTGTCTGTTGTTCAAGAGTGGCTTGACACAAGGAATGCGACAGCTGAAACCCATGTCTTGCATACATCTGTATGTAGTGGTTCTTGAAGCACTGACTCCAGCTGCAGTCCACTCTTTGTGAATCTCCCCCACATTTTTGAATGTTTTTTGTCTCAAGATCCTCTCCAGGGAGCGGTTATCCCTATTGCTTGTACACTTTTTTTCTACCACATCTTTTCCTTGATTTCGCCTCTCTATTAATGTGCTTGGTTACAGAGCTCTGTGAACAGCCAGCCTCTTTTGCAATGACCTTTTGTGTCTTGCCCTCCTTGTGCAAGTTGTCAATGATCGTCTTTTGGACAACTGTCAAGTTGGCAGTCTTCCCCATGATTGTGTAGCCTACAGAACTAGACTGAGAGATCATTTAAAGGCCTTTGCAGGTGTTTTGAGTTAATTAGCCGATTAGAGTGTGGCTCCATCTGTCTTCAATATTGAACCTTTTCACAATATTCTAATTTTCTGAGATACTGAATTGGGATTTTCCTTTAGTTGTCAGTTATAATCATCAAAATTAAAAGAAATAAACATTTGAAATATATCAGTCTGTGTTTAATGAATAAATATAATATAAAAATTTCACTTTTTGAAGGGAATTAGTGAAATAAATTAGCTTTTTGATGATATTCTAATTATATGACCAGCACCTTTATATAATGTATTAGCAAAGCAAAATATCACATAATACTTTCCCTTGCGAGTGGTGTCCAACGGAAGATGTATTTTGATGCAATAAATATGGTGTAATTTTAACAGTATTCATCCCTCTAAAACATGTCAGTCTCTGGCACTGTATATAATGAGTTGAATTTTAGGGGGTTTATTATATACAATCTTAACACCCCAGTCCTCACTAGCCAAATGAGTGCAGAGACCTCAATTCTTGGTACACAATACGAAAATGATTTACTCAGAGAATCCTTGTAAACAAACAATTCCAAAAATTCCAAAACAAAATCAAACTTTTATTTCTACAAGCTTGAATTGGGTACTAATATAGAATTTACTTTTTATTCTTGCCTGAAATAAATTAATGTAGAAATTGCATTTGTTTTTCTGTAATATTTACTTAAACAAAGAATCATTTTTATCAGTGATCTTTAGGTTTTTTAAATGTCCGTGTCTTTGAGTAGACATGATAAACTTTGTTAGTATGTCTACTGTTTCCATTTTAATTCCCCTTCAGTTACACAAAGTGGGGGGAAAAAACTGGCAGATAGTATGTATTTGCTCTCAGTTTGAAATAAATGGGAGTCATTTTTTGCCCTGTTTGTGTCCGGCTCATTCTCTGCAGGGCACACTCATGTCAGAAAATATCCTTCACCATGCTGAGAGCTGGACACAGCTGTTCTTGTTTTGTTACGCTCTTGCTTTTTTCTCCCATTTTGTACATTTCTGTTAGAGATTCTTTAATTTATAGAAATGTGTATAGCTTTAATGTTGCTAGACAGGTTTTTATTTGTATTGCCCTCAAAGATAGAAGGGCCTAACCTAGAGAAAACTGAAATATTAAGCTCTACTTATATTAATGCCTTATTTCTGGTACTTCTCACATCAAATGCATTCCCATTGCTAAAAATACAGTTTTTAGAAAACTTGGAAACAGATACTGTTGCATTCCTCCTTAGATTGCATCTCTGATGTGTTGGAAATGTTAAAAGTCATTCTGTTTGTTTCCTTGGTTCTCCTCTCTCTGTGGGAAACTGTTTATCCCTGCACTGTTGTTTATTTGTTGGCATGCCAACATGAAATCCCTGATATTATATTAGTAATTCTTTAGGCCAGTTCCTTGGTTTCAGTTCCCTTTTCTTAAGTATGATCTCACACACTCTTATTTCTGAAAATCTGACCTTGATCAATACATTTTTTTATAGTTGTCTTTATCTGGCATGTTTCTGTGACAAAGCAGCATGGTGTCCGTCAGCAGATGTCACTATTTTACTGTCATAAATCTTTTTCTGTTAGCATAACTGTTGCAAATAAACATTCATAATGTATAAAAACTAATATGAAACATTCCAGCTGAAGACAAGGAAATTACGTCGCTCGCTTTGCCAAGTGCATTCCAACTGAATACATAACGGCACGCACGTGCCCTACTCCCTCAAAGTTCCCTTTTCAAGGGGATAGGGATGATCACTTCCATTTGTAATTTGCCCTGTGAACCGTTCTGAACCAATTCTCGTATAGGCACATCCCTAATTTACACAAACTGTTTGATGAAGCTGAGGTGCCATCAAATGCATTTCAAATGCATAAATAATTGTATAAGATTGTTTTACTTTTTTTTTTTTTTTAAACCTAAAAATATATGTTGTGAAAAATGCAGTGATAATTTTAAATATGACCAAACCACCAGTAGGTGGTGGCAAACTAATGTTTTAATGAGTGAGTCATTTAGTAGTCAATTCTTTCTAACGGCTGATTCAGAAATGTGGCAAGCGACTGTGTTTATGAGTGGAATGCGGAATCATTGACTCGGAGACACACTACAATTTTGCGATGGCTTTGATTGGAAAAAAATTTATCAGCGAAATTGAGCAAAAAGTCAATATTGTATAAAATATAAGTGACTTAATTTTAACTTCCTTTATTGAACTTCTATATCAGTGTCACATTGCAATCATGTTGATATTGATGTTCGGGGAAAATCTTGGTCGTGTAATGTTGCTCACCTAAATCATATTTTAGATATTTTTTTCTATCCCAGTATGCATATTTAACTTTCTGTGAGTTACTTTGTGTGTGTGCTGTTGCGCGAGCTTCATCTGGCAGGACGTAAATGTATTATCAATTGCCATTTAAACTGAATGCAATTAAAATCAGAATCATTCTTGCACAAAATTGTTTAAATATGAATGGGAACGTAAGTGTGATGTCAACACGGACCATCATTTTACCGTTGCCATGTTACAGCACAGAAGCATTATTGCAAACAGGAACATGTATTCTACATAGAAATTTCCTGCTGGCACTTTATTTGACCAGACTTTGTTTTTCCAGTGAGTTAAACAGAACGAAAACTGAAAATGCCATTTCCGGTCAATAATTTTAGTCGGCTGAAATATCATTCTCCATACCTCCATAAGGTCCCCACAGTCATGGAAATTCAGAAATTATCAAGGAAGATTGGAAATATCATTATGAATGTCAAGTTTTCTAGTTTTGTTGAAATATTTATTTGGATTTTGCCTCATCCACTAATCAAGAACAACTGGAAATGCCATGGATTCACTGGCCAAAGCAGCAATCATTGTGGACATCAAAGATCAGCCTCTTAGAAAGTGCTCCGCAAGAGCTTAATTAGATTCTGTCTGTCGTTAGCAAATTACCACCCAAATTAAAGGCCTTTTTTTCTTTTTTTTAAAGCTCTGCTCTCATGCTGCCGATATGAATGATTGTAGTCAGTATACACAGTTTCAAGAAGGGAAAACAGGATGTTGTTCCCCCCAGTGGCCTGCAGGGTTGTTTTAGAAGTGTGTGTATATAGTGGGTGTGGCATCAGGCGTTTATTAACAGAAATCTACATAAAGTTCAAAAAAAGGAGTAAAAGTGTCCAAAGGGTGAGTGTGTTAAAATTAAATGGGGGGTCTGGTGTGTTTGTCATGCTGTGGTGTTCGTGAAGTTAGGGAAGATGGGTGCAGGTAAGGGGCGAGTCCGGCGGCCACATTGACTCCCCTCTCTGGTCTGGGGCACAAGGGGCGGCAGCTTCTTCCAGTGGCTTCATCCTTCATTTTGACCACAGTGCTTGAAGGGACTAGATGGCCTGGTATCCTGGCACAACGGGCATGTAACGGGTGTGATTCTCATCAGGAGCTCTTCAGTGGCACGGAGATGCCTCAACACTCCCTTCCTGGACCCACGAGGACACCAACGGCCTTGAGGAGAGGCACACTCAACATTTTAACAGTGTCAGTGATGAGGCTCCAGGTGTCGCTTCAGGTGAACCAAACCAAGAGACTTTCCTGAGTTTTGTAGTTTTGAATGCTCAGAAAACCTTTGCAGGTGCTTTAAGTTGATTAGCTGATTGGCATGTCACCATATTTTAATTTGTTGGGATAGTGAATTGGTGGGTTTTTGTTAAATGTGAGCCAAATTCATCACAATTAAAAGAACCAAAGACTTAAACTACTTCACTTCTACTTGAGTTGAATTACTGAATTGAACTTTTCAATGACATTCGAATTTGAGATGCACCTGTATATATATGTATATACATATATCTTTTTTTAAGCTTTTTTCAAAACAATTTTAAATACATTTTTAATTAACAACAAAAACACTAGTGCCCTGCTAGATATTTTTGCCTTTTCTTGGCTTATTATTGTCAGCTAAGATCTGTTTCTGCTTTACTGTGGAAGTGAAAGGTTGAGGTGTGATAAAGGCGAAGTAACAAGCTGCCTGAGATGTCGTCGTCTTGAACATTTTACTGGCTAATGATTTGTAGATTACGTTTGCTTGAGCTTGATCACAAGCAAAGTGAACTGTGGGCTGGAACAATCAGAAATGCAGTAGTTTCCCACTGTCACTGTGCAATTAGTCATCTTTCCAAATGGCTGAAATCCAGATATTTTAAGGAAATCCGTTTAGTGCAGCAGTGTTCGGTCTAGAGATGCAAACATTGATTTATTGTGTTCTCTCTGCCAACCAATGCTGCTTGGAGTGTCTGTTTCCATAGCAACATGGCAAGAGGTCACAGAGATTCATTATTGTACATGAAGACAGCATTGCTAACTGCATTGTAATTAAGCCCCAGTCTGTCCTCCGTGTTTAAATTGATGTTCAGTTTAATCAGGAGGGTTAATGCTGAATACTTAATACATGCCTGTCGGCCATGACACCTCTCAGCTGAGAACTATTTCTCAGCACATGACATATAAAAGAATGTTGTAAATGTAGTTCACCGCTAATCCAATGTGACCTCAACAACTGCTTTCCTTGTCAATTTGCAGTTAAAGATAGATTAAACACATGTGGCACTATAAATATTCAGTTGCAGAGAAACAGTCAAGCATTACTCCAGTCTTTGGGATCACAGTTGAATATGGTTATGCATTCATGTAAAATAATCAAACAATATTTGTTGTTACATGTCATTGTGTTACCAAATAATAGATTGGTGTGCAAAAGTTAATAAATGATAGTTTAAACAGCAGAGTGCGCTCTCTGACCCGCCTAACCTGATTTTACCAAGTGAGACATGTTCCTGGGACAACATCGTTGTTGACCCTGGAACAACATTGTGATTAACCAATCAGATTTGAAGAACCAGTTTATAGATTTTGTGAAGTTTATGCTTAAAATCAGTGTTTGGTGCTTGTACATCAGTGTCATTCATCTATCATTTCCTCTGATT
Source organism: Carassius auratus (assembly GCF_003368295.1). Taxonomy (NCBI): domain Eukaryota; kingdom Metazoa; phylum Chordata; class Actinopteri; order Cypriniformes; family Cyprinidae; genus Carassius; species Carassius auratus. The sequence continues at coordinate 3,291,774 of NC_039283.1, forward strand.
TTAGGGATTACTCATGGTTAAGGTTAGGTTTAGGTGTAGGGATATGGTTAAGAATATATTTTTGGAGTAAAATGTTGTTCCAGGGTCAACAAAATATGTTGACCTAGGAACACATCGGACTTGGCAAAATCAGGACGTGCCTCTGACCCCCTCATAGACCGCAAGGGCACTACCACGATCAAGGTCCGGAAATCTGTAAAGTAATCATCAGGGTTCAACTAATTTTACGAAGCTACAAGAATTATTTTTATATACTTAGAAAACAAAAATAACCCCTTTTATTCAATTTGTTTCCACCTCATCACCCTAGTGCCATTTTGGAGAGTATCCACTGAACGCAAACATTGTATGCTGTTTTGTGTCAGCTGCGACACGCGGATACGTTGTTTTAGAAAAAGTATTCTCGTGGCACAGCTGACACAGAACAGCATACGCAGTTTCTGTTTTTGTTTGTTTTCCTGTTTTTCCTTTTAGTTTGAAGAGCTACACTCCAGTTCTAATCAAAGAGTGAGTAGTGTCTCCTCTTCAGCCCTAACCTTCACCACACAGCTCTAATGCACATGATTCATTCGGCTCATTTAAAACATTTTGTGCTGTGACTATATTGGTGCATGTGTGCGTGCGTGTGTACGTCTAAATGTTTGCCTAGAACTTTAGTAAGACGGTTGTCTGATTAGTACAAAGATCCATGGCCCATCTGAGAAACGGGAGTCACTTCCTGCAGAGAGACGCATCAGATGTCACGTAACAGCTGATCCTGTCCAGACCGTCCGGCCCGAGTAGATACTCTACAGCTGGGGACAGTTAATGACCCATCACATGGACACATTTTTCATTTTTGTTTTGCCATTTTTATTGATTGCTAGGCATTTAGGTCTAGACATGTTTTGTCGTCTTGAGATTTCTCAGAATGTTTTTGTTGGTTTTGTTTTGACAAGTTTTTTTATTGATATTCTGGCTCATTTACTCCTAGTAAATCCTGACATGTGTTAGTAGTTAGCGGTTGCACCTTTTTTCAAGGGAAAAGCGTCAAGTCTTTTGAGATATGGAGGTGGAAGTCTTTTATGATTTATCTTATGTAATACTGAAATTTGGACTCAAACTGCTTCCGAAGGCTCAGTGTTTAGATCTAGTCATTACGAAGATAGGAAAGCTGTCCTGTTTTTTATTTAATTATCAGTATTTTTAGGAATATTCTTCTGCAGAAAGGGAGCATCTTTAGGGATATTTTGTGCATGATAAAAGGCATCCTTTCTTGTAAAACTGCCTCATGTTCCCATGTAGTATGCTTCTGGTATCGCTCTGCAGCCTTACATCACTGTATAGCAGCTGCATCATCATCTGAAGACAAAGTGAATTGTTGAGCAGAGGACGTGTGTATGGCTTTTTGTTTTTTAATTCTGTTGTTGATAGTGTTTTGAAAAGTTTTTTTTTTTCAAAAGTTAATGCAGTTTTGGATTGCTGCTCAGACTTGGTCATATACTTCTAATGAGGACATAAGACGCAAAACAGCCGCACTGTCAGAACACATTTCTCTGAATTAAAACATTTAAAGCCAGTAGGTTTCATGGCTTGACACCGTAACTATTTCTGTGACTGGCTTAAATGGGTATTGTGGGAAATCAGACATACAGTGATTTTGCCGCTGCAGGCCGCTCAGCCACTGTATTATTGGTCACTGCGGGTGTTCCTGCTGCTAAAAAAGAGCAATTAAGTGCACGAATCAATCTCATCTAGTATGCTTCCACATTTAAAAGTATCAATGCATGTTGGCAGAGATGAACCATGCTACTAGTGAAATCACTAGTAACAGTAATACCAATTTTATCTTTTGTGTTGCCTACATAACACTACAGTATCTGTCCTTATCAGTAGTCGCTGCATTACTCCTTGACATAGTTAAAGATAAACTTATCAACTTGCATGACTGGACACGCTTGACACTCAGGCGCTAAACTCTCATGTTACTGTAAATCGCCAGCTTTCATTGAGAATGACATCATGGTGTTACTACAGTACATGGCTTTATTTCATCTGTCGCTTTATTTGTTATCAAGATGTATTTGATTGGCAAGGGCATGTCTCCGTTTGGAAAAAATCTGCAAGTAGAGCCATTGTATGCAACTCTAGATGGACAAACACATGGATAGCTATAGCTCAAAAATCTTCAGGCTTCATGGATATATCTTATGGTATTGTATGAAAAAATTCAAAGGTAGATGACAGCAGTTCAAAATAGGGATGTTATTTGGTTCTTAACTGTGCTTCATATTATAGTCATTAGGTGTACATTTTACATAAGGATCATGGCAGCATATGGTACCACAGTATACCATTATGAGTTGAGTCTGCCAAACTTACCATGCTTTTTCACTTGCCTCCTTTTTCCAGTGCTGTGTCGTGAAACGAAACCATGGGGAAGCAGAACAGCAAGCTCCGCCCTGAGGTGATGCAGGACCTGCTGGAGAGCACAGACTTTACAGAGCATGAAATCCAGGAATGGTACAAGGGCTTTCTACGGGACTGTCCCAGCGGCAACCTCTCCATGGAAGAGTTTAAGAAAATCTACGGAAACTTCTTCCCTTATGGAGACGCCTCAAAGTTTGCGGAGCATGTGTTCCGTACTTTTGACGCAAACGGGGACGGCACAATAGACTTTCGGGAGTTCATAATTGCATTGAGCGTCACGTCACGAGGGAAGCTGGAACAGAAGCTCAAGTGGGCGTTTAGCATGTATGATCTGGACGGAAACGGATACATCAGCAAAGCAGAGATGCTAGAGATCGTGCATGTATGTCAAGCAGCCTAAAGCTTTTATGAATCAACCTAATCTTTTCACTCTTGAAATCCTGTTTTAATCATCACCATGACTGCGGAAGTCTGAAATAGAATCAGATATCACTTAAGGAGACACAAAAGAGAACCCAACCCAGTCCTGCTACCTAATTTTCACATCGCATATGTTGTTATTTCTCACTTGCGGTAACAGCAAGGATAGCCGTGGTGTTAGACTGTCAGGAAGCTCCATACTGTAAAGAGAGCCCAAGTCTCTAAAACAGGTTTTCCTTCACATGGTTATGTTTGCTGTCATTGCAATTTGCCTGATTTATCTTTTGCAGCTTTCTTGCTGATAAGAGTAATTTTAGCATCAGCTCTTGAGAGCCTATCGAATATATATCACATATATAAGTGTGATCAGCAACAATTATGAGGAGATGTTTGAATGACGGGAATCTTTTGTGTGTCGTCTCCCTCAGGCGATTTATAAGATGGTGTGTTCAGTAGTGAAGATGCCGGAGGATGAGTCCACACCTGAGAAGAGAACAGAAAAGATCTTCAGACAAATGGACACCAACCGGGATGGTAAAGCCTTTTTCTCCCTTTAACATAAAGCTTCTTAAGCAGTCGTATATGATGGTCTTTCAAGGCTAAAATTATGACAGAAACATTGAAGTTTAACAGCGCTTCTCTGATGTCACGGTGTCTCGTGTTATCACTCAATCATTGTTTCAGTCGTGGAAAGATGTCACTAAAAGGCATCAATCAGTGCGTTAAATATAACATTCTACTGTTCAAAATGTTTACCCTTTTACTCTTACATTACATTTATTAAAAAAAATATATATATATATATATATATATATATATATATATATATATATAAATCTGGCTGTGTGCAATCTGTGCATTCTTTGTAAAGTCTGTGCTTGTTTTTTGCTCTCTAATACAAACTAGTTGAGTGATTTGAAGAGCCCCATTAGCACTAACACAAGGTTTAGGACTGTCTACTTCAGCGTGAATGAGTGTGCATGCAATTGATGATCAAAAACCAAACGATGGAGTATACAGAAAGACTAGAGTCACAAGGGATGGAGACTGTGTGCATGTTTGCGTATTTGACGGATCAGACGCAGCTTAAGTGTGTTTCTTAAACAGATACTTTAATAATCACAGTGAGGAAATTGAAGCACAAAAACCTCTGATCAAATTATACCATGCAGACTAAAATGAGGTGTGTGTTGAATGCTAATGTTAGTCACATCTATGAGTGAGAGGACCTGTTCTTGTGCCATTTTGGGTAACATTGCCTGTACACTCCTGAATATCAAACGTTTCTTAGCATTCCTACACCACCTCTTACTTTTAAATGCAAGGAGACTGCAGTGCCACCTACTGACCAATATGGTACTTGCCACTTTTGTGGTTCTTGCACAACTGCATGTTTTTGTTTTTTTAGGGATGTCCCTATAGTAAAATTTAGCCCTATACCAAAATAAATAAAACTCCATCAGTGACGAAAAAACCTTGGTAAAAAGGGGAAAATTAACAGGCACAATTTTGTTTAGCTTCTGTTAGATTATACTTGCCCTTTTTTAACCCATTTTATTTGATTTAATAGAAATACTCAAATCTTTTCCATTGTTTCCATAACATAATTTTTTACGTTTTATTCTAGGAAAACTGTCTCTGGAGGAGTTCATCAAAGGGGCGAAGAGCGACCCGTCCATTGTGCGTCTGCTACAGTGTGACCCCAGCAGTGCAGGACAGTTCTGAGATCAGCGTCTCGTGCTTCAACCTTTTATTTATTTATGGGTTTTAATTTCGTTTTTTGATATAGTCGCTCCTTCCAGTCACAGGGAAATGATGGAGGGTCAGGTTTTTTTTTCTTTTCTTTCTATTTTCCCAGACTAGGGCATCTGGGTCTCATCAGACTGAGCTTGGCCAGATATAGAAACACACACATGCGCGCACAGAGTTATTGGCTGTGTTTTCTCTGTAGGGAGCCACCCCAGGTCTGCAAGAGGCCTGTGATGGAGTGAATTAGGGTTACTAGAGTATTTATCTGAACTCCAATCACTTCCTGATTAGAAAAGAGGTTTCATGTTGGGGTAAAAAATACAATTCTATTAGCTGAGGCAGTTTAAGCATGACCAAGACCGGAATATAAGATGGGGAAATAGTTTATGCACTCAATAAAACACAGTTGTGTCCTTTATTATTATTTTTTTTTATATCTGATGCCTGAATCCTAGATCAAACGGGTGACAATAGTGTGTAAACAACTCAGCCTTAGTGATTTCAGTATTTGGCTTATTTTTAACTTTTAGACTATGTAGTTTCTCTCAATTCATAATTAGGCCAGCTTTATTATCGGCAGATCACAGTATTATTATTCAGTGGGACCAATAAAACAGGCATGCAGATTTTCTAGTTGTATGATTCCCCACGTTTTGCTTACAATCTACAGAGCCTTATTACTTACTGCTGGAAGCGCACATCCAGTTTCGTGTGGATTCGTTTGGTTTGAATCAGAAAGTCTGCCATTCAAAAGACCTGAACTGAACTGAACTGCATTCTCTTTTTCCAGTTTTCTAATGTTTGTACTCTAGTAACTGTAGGCTTGTATATAAATGTGAAATATCAGACACGCATGCCAAACTGTACTCAGAGTTCCATCTTAGGATGCAGCGATCGGTTTTATTTTTAGCAAAAGCATGTTAATAAATTAATCTGCATTTGTGGACAGGAGAGTATTTGTGTAATGTGTATGCACGTGTTGTGTGTGTGTGTGTGTGTGTGTGTGTGTGTGTGTGTGTGTGTGTGTGTGTGTGTGTGTGTGTGTTTGGTTTATATCAGTTACAGCCCTGTTTGCTCACCCTGGTTCTAGATGTTGTGTTGCATTGTTTGCATTATTGCAGAACATTTTTATTGAAGAAGTACTAAAGCTTTATTCATTCAAAGCTAATATAATTTTAGACTCACTTTAATCTGCTTTATAGGCAGTCTTTAACCCTGGATTGTACACATGAGCATCATCAAGTTACTGAATTGCCTTAAACACACTCCAAAGCTTTCCTGTGTAAGTAATTTTTTTTTTTTTTTTTTTTTTTTAAATCAAGCCTCAGTTGCAGTAAATTTGCTTGAACTCGAAATGAAAATGATCCATCTGTTGGTGAGTTTAGCACTATGTTCTTCCCGTTCACTCCTTTAGCAGATGTAATTATGTTGACGGCCATTTGCTCAATATATTAATTTGTCGAAGACGCTCATTTCTAAAATAACATCAAGAGTGTAAGAGGAAATAGGACCCATTGCTTTTCAAATGCCCCTTGCATTCATGTTGTATTCACACCTGTATCCATTGCACTTGCGGCACAAATTTAATTCAACGATAGGTAGAGAGCATTTAGTAGCTTCTAGTAGTTTCCGTATCACCCTCTGCCCTGCTTTTATCAAACGTGCCAACTGCTTCTACTGATGTTCAGTGTTCTTGAATGTCCCTGTTAATGCCAAATGCCTCACCACAGTGCATTCGGTTCTGCTATTCTGTTATTTTACTTTTTATCTTACTCGTTGAACAACTGCTGTTTTTGTAAAAATATTAAAACAGAGGCAGATCAAAATTTGTTCTGTTATTTCATGGTTTATGCATATTTTATGTCGTTTTTTCCCCCCGTTTTCTTTTTAAACATCTGACATTACATTTCTGTATGACAATAATATCATGCAGTCGTGTGCCAAAAATATGAAAGCAGTATTGTGGAAATTTATACTGTACAATTGTTATTTGTCAAACAAATTGTTTGTAATTCTTGCATTTTGTAGATTTTGTATGGTAATCTGTATTTTGTGGCTGTAGAGATTTGAGACCTAGAGATTTGTTTTGGTTATCACATTGAGCAGAAATTAAATCTGGAGAGAACAGCGCGTTGTTGTGTTGCATTCATTTACTCTGAGAGTCATCCTTTTTGCTTTTGTTGTCTTCAGTGGCAGCCACTAATAGAAACTCACTCAAAATGGGTTGAAATGTAGTAGTACCTGCTTTGGCCACAGGATGTCAGCTTACGTTAATGTATGTTGAATTATTTGAGGTGAATTAATTGTTTACATGCTTGAGATCTAGCATAAAATCTGAATGAATAAAAAGCCAGTTTAGACTTCAAAGAATCTGACTTTTAGTGTAGATGTGTATTCTAAAATATTTATTTCCCTGGATATTAGTGTGTTACTTTTATTCCCAATAAATGTTTCCTGAAAGTGCATCTCCTAAAGCAATATTAATTTATAATTCCCATCACTTCGAAAGCGTTTTATTCTTCCCAGTGTTGTGAGTGCTCTTTGAAGGTCTTGTCCAGTTCAATGAGGAACTCTTCCACATGTCTGACACTCTCGGTGGTACTCTGGGCAACTCTATATCACTGTCTTTGAGATTATGTGAGATTAGATGGGTGGGGAAACAAATTAGAAATTTCCACTCCTACCCACCACATGAGAAGCATTCCTGAAAAGTATAACCATTGTGTAATTACAGCATTTAAAGGGATTGTTCAGTTGCTGGTCCCCATTGACTTGCATAGTGGTTTTGCTTTAAAAAAAAAAAAAAAAATGTGTATATATATATATACAGTGGGGATCGAAAGTTTGGGCACCCTTTGCAGAATCTGTGAAAATATGAGTAATTTTCAAAAAATAAGAGAGATCATACTAAATGCATGTTATCTTTTATTTAGTACTGTCCTGAATAGGACATTGTACATAGCTCTTAATGCATCTTGTTTCCTTCTGGAGCATCAGTGAATGTTTGAATCTTTTTAAATAGTTTTGTTTGAGTCCCTCAATTGTCCTTAGTGTGAAAAGATGTATCTCAAAATCATACAGTCACTGCTGGAAAGGGTTCAAATATGCAAAGATGCTGGAAAACTGAAGAATCTGCAGGACCTTAAAGATTTTTCTGAAGAACGCTGCTCAGTTTAACTGTTCAGAACAAACAAGGGACTCATGCACAATCATCACAAAACAGAAAGACAGTCGTGGATCATCAGGTAACAGAACACAGTACTAAGAACCAAGGGATCCCAAACTTTTGAGTGGGGTTATTTTAATAATTTCAAAAAAAAAATTTGTCTTGTGGACTAAATGTTAATATCTTTTATGTACAATATCTTACTCAGGACAAACTTTCGATCCCCACTGTATATATATATATATATTGTTCTTATGCTTTGTTCTTATGCTCATGGAAGACATGACATCATGGGAATCATCTGAGTTAGCGGGATTAGTCCAGAATTGCTTGCTGATATTTTCCCATCAGACTGCATTCAATATGTTATACATGCAAGTGACTGAGCATTCGCAACCATAAACTCTTTTAAAAAGTGGTGCAGCTTTATTTGAATTTCCTAAAAATGAATAGGTTCCCAACACGAGCATACTTAAGTTATCAGAGGACACCTTCTCCAGAGGGCTGAGCCTTTATTGGATTGGTAAACCTGGTAAAATGTGTCAATTCAGTGTGTGTATGTGTATGTAACATTTTGCTAACAATGCAGAATCGTTACCTGTCTGACGGGTAGAAGCTGAAGCCCTTCTCCAGGTCAAAACAGGTTCGTTTTCTTTTGAGTACTCAGGCATGCCACACCTCTTGTGAAATTTCCCATGAAGTCAGATAAAGATGCGGATCAAGTAAGAACCGAATGGGTTTTAAAAAAAAAATAAAAAAAAAAGAACATCATGACGGAACAAGACAAGCAATCTAAAACTACAAAAAAATAAAAATAAATTATGGGTCAAATTATGTATT
>NC_039283.1:3302857-3334078 GCF_003368295.1 Carassius auratus
AGTATTGCCCTGATGGTGGAAATGAGAAAGACACTTTCTATTTTGTGAAGCTCAACAATCTTGTTCAGCACATCAGAATTATATTCATTGGTTTTACTCATTGTGAATTTGGCCTTTGTTTCTCCTCATATTTATTCCTGTGAAACAGGAAGCCATGGCTGGATAATTTCATGTTCATAATCATCCTGGTGGGCTAAAAATGTTAAATATAATGGGAATATACTTCAGAGATATTTTACTCACACGACTTTCTAAGGGTACCGTTAACTTTGGCCGACGTGTATTAAAAAGAAAACAATTATTTCATAATGAGATTTCCCTCCATTTTTTATTCTTGTTCTTTAATTAAATGTTTGATATTTTTACAGTTTTAAAATAAAAAAATCTGTAGTATTAACAATGCAGATTTATTTTCATATCCTTTATTGATCATATTTACCAAGGGTACCAACAATTCTGACCACCAATGTATATGAAAATATATTGTCAGGAAGTTATACCATTTCTTTTCCTTTAGGTTCCTAAAGAGAAGAGGCTCTTACCAGTACCCAAACTTCCAGATGATCATGAAAAAAGGTCAGTCCAACACACAAGTGATTCCAAAAGTCTGAGACCATTTTTTTGTTAATTTCTTATTGAAAGCATAATAGTTTGAGTGAAAGGTTGAACTGAAGAATGAACAAACTTCAGAATATATATATATGTGTTTGTGATCCATGTTATCCAGCAGGAATGTTGAATCTAATATATTTCTTTATTTCATGCCATAAATTTCCTGTTTTAATGTTTAACATAATTTCCAGGGAATGAATGAATTAATGTTCATGTTAATTTGGACTAACCCATTTGGACTAACCCCTTTCTTTCAGTCGTATCTGTCAAGATGGCCTTGACTCCACAGAGAATCGTATCCAGGTCCTGAAGTCACTTCCTGTCAACCTGTCATTGAATACTGATGTGCACAGTGCAGAAACTAAACAAGACCTGTTTGGTTCAGTGCCGACTGAGGAGGGCGTTGTGGCCACTGTGAAGGCTGAGGTTTATGCTCAGACATTCTCCAACCATCACCAGCATCAGGGGGTTCAGTATCAGTGCATGCCCTACCACCAGCCTTTACAGGATCCAGCGAGCGTCAGCCATGACAGATACATGAAGGATGAACAGTGCAGTACACCAGACAGCACCTTTGAGGACTCCTACCCTGAGGAGACTATGGTGAGCTTTCTGTCAGTTTACGGCAATCACTGGTAGCTACTTGTCAATGTGTTTCTTCAGTAGATTCACACTTCTTTCATACAATGTTTTTCAGAAGTACAGGGTGCCCACCACACTCGGGGCCGAAGATTTCTCCCAGAAGCATTCAGGGATGTAAGTACAACATGCCAAACCCTTGATCTTCATTTACACTATAGTTCAAAAGTTTGGGTAAACTTAAAGGGATTCTCCAACCCAAAATGGAAATGTTGTCATTAATGCCAAACCAATAAAAGCTTTGTTCGTCTTTGGAACACAATTTAAGATATTTTGGATGAAAACCGGGAGGCTTGTGACTGTCCCATAGACTGCCAAGTTGTCAGTTATTTTTGTTTTCTTTGCTTACAAACAGTATTCTCGTCGCTTCATAACATTACAGTTTTGACAGTGATGGCAGATGGACTATTCTGACGATGCTTTTCAAACTTTTCTGAACTTTGACAGTATAAGTTACTTGGCAATCTATGGGACAGTCACAAGCCTCCCGGTTTTCATCCAAAATATCTTAAATTGTGTTCCGAAGACGAACGAACCTTTAACGTGTTTCGAACGACATGGGGGCAAGTGATCAATGACACAATTTTCATTTTGGGGTGGAGTATCCCTTTAAGATTTATTTAAAAAGACAAAAATCTGACTCTTTATGCTCACCAAAGCTGCATTTATGAATACATTTGATTTCTTCCTCTCCTAGAGACATGTTTCAGTACAGTATAGAAGCGAGTCGTTCAGTCCGCGAGAAGGCCGGCGAGGGGCCGATGATCTATTTGAACAAGGGCCAGTTCTACGCCATCACTCTCAGTGAGAGCGGGGCCAACAAGGGCCTCCGCCATTCCATCAGCAAAGTGCGGGTGAGTATTGCTGTTCCCATCACCACTCCTAATTCTGTACTATAGTTGATATTAAGGGCCGGGACCATTGTAACACCTCTCTCGCTCTCTCAGAGTGTAGTGATGGTGGTGTTTGGACAGGAGAAATGCCGAGATGAGCAGTTAAAGCACTGGAAGTACTGGCACTCCCGCCAGCACACGGTCAAACAGAGAGTCCTGGACATAGGTGGGAATCTGCTTCACATATCTTTAACATCATTAAAGGTGCACAATAGCTGCAGGCAAAAAGTCTGTATCAGTAGTGCAGCATTGAAACCTTCACTTTCAGACCAAGCCGTTTTCTGGTGGTCAGTGTCTAGCACAATGCTCAGGGCGAAGTATTCCATCGTAACTCCCAGTTTGGAAACACAAGGACAATGAGGGGTCAAGTTAAAGGAAGGGGGGTTTTGACACCTGAGGGGCGCTGTGATGGTCTTCTCTGTGGCAGCTGGCAGCCTGACGTGGTTTGGGTATGATTTGGGAAGACCGAAACCCGATCTGCTGATCCTGATGTTGTCCTGATTTGAATAACTGTATCCAGGGATTTTTCATAGTGCCTGAGGCAGAAGATCAGGGTCTGAATGGGAGCGTTAACCGTTTTGGGGGGAGGCTGGATCCTCAGACAAGCGGGGGCTTGGGAAAGGGTCCTGCTCTTTTGTAAATGGAAGGCTTGGGTAACATCTGCCATACACTTAAGCACAGCATTGTATTCCCACAGCAGGCAGGTACCGTGTCATAGACGTGAAGCATGTAACAGAACACATGCGTCTAAGGTCAAGATTCGCCTGCTGTTTTTTTTTTTTTGTTTTTTTTTTTAACTGAAGTACTCAAATTTGTTTGCAGCTTTGCATATAATATACATATTTACTCAGGGCAAAACAAGAGATTTGTCTCTTTGCTACATTTATCCTTTCTTGATGTTGTTTGAAAATACAGTGGGGTGTAAAGTCTAGCTTTTGTTTCAGCTAATATTATCAGCATAACAATTTGAGTGACAAGTTGAACTTGAAAACTGATATGAATTTGTCAGTATTTGGTATGTCCAGCCTTTGCATTAACACGAGCAGCATTTGAGCTGGTCAAACCTGATGATCATGTTATCCAGCATGATCTGAGAATCAAACACAACAGGATCTAGTGCTTCAGTGAAAGCTGTGAAATCAAGGGATTTCAAAGGGACACGTACCTGATGTAGAATCTTAAGTATTTCTTATTCACTTTGCAACAATAAATGCAATTCACAATGAGATAAAGTTTAAGATTATTTTATATAAATTAAATTATATGCATTTTATTTCATTCAAATTATTATTTTATTTTATTTAAAAGTGAACCGTTTTTTATTCAATATATCTCAATGTTAATTAAGTATTTTATTTATCTAAATACAATCTTGCATCAACTATCTTTTTATATAAATTGTTTTTAGATTATTTTATTCATTTTAATATAGTATTTTTTTATGTATACAAAATATTTATCTATTATTCCATTTTATTTTCTTAGAATTAATAATTTCATTATAATATTTATTTTAATCAGTTTACAAAATTTTATTGTGTGTGTGTGTGTGTATATATGTATATATATATATATATATATATATATATATATATATGATTATGTGTATGTATATTATATATATACACACACACACACACACACAAAATCTAATTTTGTAAACTGATTAAAATAAATATTATAATTAAATTATTAATTCTAAGAAAATAAAATGGAATTATATATATATATATATATATATATATATATATATGCATGTATATGTATATGTGTGTGTGTGTGTGTGTCTATAGGTATTGAGGGCTTAAAGAAAAGATTATATGTAATGCCAGATATTGTCGATTAGATAAAGATAATAATAATGTCATTTTTCACCCTTCAGCTGACTATAAAGAGAGCTTCAGTACCATTGGCAACATTGAAGAAATCGCTTACAATGCAGTGTCCTTCACCTGGGACATCAATGAGGAGGCAAAGGTGAGACTTCAGCTTCGATTCTCAGAGGTCTCACCTGGATACTGAGTTTGCTGTGTGCAGGTCAGGCTGAAGTTGTTTGATAACAGCCATTGAGCCTGAGGAGACATCAGTTCCTTTCTCCTCCTCTTCCCTGCAGCATGCTATTCACTGTCAGGAGCATTTTTCCTTCTTAGTTCCAGTACCTAACAAGTTTACTTAAGGGAGGAGGTCCACCCAGGGCTCACGGTCAATATTTGTCTTTAAAACTAAACTTTTGAAGTAACCTGATGTGTAATTGCAAGTAAGACTTAATTGCAAATCCCCTTCCTCTAGAAATTTTATTTGATTTTATTGGATTATGTTTGCTTGTTCTCTAATTGAGATCATGTGTATATAAAAGACACAGTGTTTCATGGGAATTCTAAAGGGTTGCAGAAATCTAAACATTTGCATGCCTTCAATTTAAGAGCCAACTGATGATGGTTTGATAATGGAGAAGGATGTTGTAAGATTTGAGCGTTACTTTGTGTTTGTTCATCCATCGTTTGCGCACATGCACCCACATGCACCCAAAAGACCAGAGTTGCAGTTGCTAACTGATTCTTCTCAGAATTGATCACGTGACCCTGAGAAAGCAAGTGGTTCTCATAACAGCGAACAACAAGCGCCTCTATGAAACAACAGCTACAGGCACAGACATGAAAGCACGGGAGAGCGTCAGTGGGAAACTATTTTCACCTCGGGCTGAATGATTCGCTGCCTTTCATCCCTCAACAGTCGTTTTTCCAGTGTCTCTTGATGTATTGGCATAAGACAGGTTACAGTTGGGGATATTTCACATCAATTTAGTTTTGCTTACTATTTGAATAAACCAATGATAGAGCGCTTGTGTGGTTTTTGTTTAGAGCTGCCCTTTTAGAGATTTGGAGATTGTGAATGTGTAAGATTGGGAAAAGGTGTACTTTTCACTATTGAAGGACACAAGTGATCAAAGGTTTGTTTTTGATGGGTGTTTTTGAGATTAAAGCTAGACTTGTGCTAAAACGATTTTTAACGTGCTGCTGTGCTTTATTCACCATTTTCCCAAAGTCTGGGAGGCCTTCCAATAATAGCTTTTTATTCAAGACTAGACTATTAAACAATGGGTCACACAATGAGGTGTGTGGTTTCACTAATATCATCACTAGCATCACCAAACAGATTTGCAAAAATAATGATTTTCAAACATGTTTCCCCAAAAGCGACCTATGTCTGCCATTGGTCGAACAGATAGACACACCTACCCCCAATAGTATGTAATTGGTCGAAAAAGTGAGGCTAATATTAGAGCATAGCAGCACATTTTTTCATCTTTTATAGGCAGCTTGCATTTTCAAAATGTTGTGATAAGTTGTTATAAGTTTAGGGCTGACTGTCACAGGAGACGTTTTTTTTTTTTTTTTTTTTTTGTAAATGTGCAAGGTGGATGTATTTGACCTAGCATTTCATTCAAAAGAAGTGTAAAAAAAAAAAACACTCATAGGTGCACAAAAACAAGGGGTGCAGGGCAGTGGAATGAGAAAGAGCGACGTTTTTAACTTGCGTTGCACTTGATGCACTGTTTTCTATATATAAATTGTACAAAATCCTCTTTGAACATCCCCTTATTGTGCTGTATTTCATTTTAAATGCACAAAGTGTTCTGTGTGACTGGCTGCTTACTTCCCTTTTTGCACATTGTGTGAACAGCCCCTTAGTTTTAAATGCAAAAACATGTTCTGTGTAAAGGACCGTTACAGTATTGTTTCCTGTTTTTAAATCTAAACGGGTTATACGTGAACGGCTCCTTATAGCGGAGCTGCTTGGTGGAAAAACTGCCCCTGGCTCTTTTGTCATAAGATAATAAGACATGATTACCTGGCCATACTTGACCTTTTCCAGACTCAGAAATGCATGTTTTGTCAAGCTGATTTGCGTATGCGTCTTGTTTTGTTTTTTTCCCCCCAGGTTTTCATTACGGTGAACTGTCTGAGCACCGATTTCTCCTCACAAAAGGGAGTCAAAGGTCTTCCACTCATGATCCAGATTGACACCTTCAGTTACAACAACCGGAGTAACAGACCCATTCACAGAGCCTGCTCACAGATCAAGGTCTTCTGTGACAAGGTTGGTGCTGCGTCAGTGCCATTGTTGTGGGTTATTTGAGTCAAGGGCATGAATCGTTTTATTTGCACAAGAATTGCAGTTGAAATTTGTTCAGTGGAAATCTGTGTTTGCCATCTTCATTTCTTGGAGTAACTGTACTGATGTGACCTTCGTGTGGTGTCATTGCTTTTGTATTGCAGTTAATTTGGCACTGGAATGATCTACTTAAAAATCTGTGTGACAATAACATTAGCCAGTATGATCACACAAACATTTCTTCTGTACAGGGAGCTGAGCGAAAAATTCGTGATGAGGAGAAAAAGCAGCTTCGGAAGAAGGTCAAAGGTCAGGCGCCTGGCAACCAGGGTCATAACGGTGAGAGTTCTGTCAATCAACCAAACGTTCATTTATATAATATAGCGCCATTTATCCATAGATGTTGTGTCTATCACTTGACTCTGATTATGGATCAAATGCATGTACAGTAGGAATTTTGTGATGAATAAGAGTGACTAAAAACTATTTTGCGTTGCAAGTTTTGACCTTATATGTGACGACTATGAGCCTGTGGTCTGTGAAACATGACTATGAGGGTTCTCGGCGTCAGCTTGCTGGTTTTGACTTGTCATTGGTTTTCTTTCACTCTGTTAGGTAAGAGGGGAAGTTTCGCCACTTTAACTCAAAAGAGGCCGGATATTACGCTCTTCAAAACTATGGCAGACCTGGAGTCCCAGCCTGTCCTCTTCATCCCTGATGTCCATTTGAACAACCTCCAGAGAGCTGGTCAGGTGAGGAGGAGGAGGAGGAGGAGGAGGAGGAGGAGGAGGAGGAATGCAGTTCTCAGAGTGATGCTGAATTGTTGGATGTTGATGTGTAGTGATACTAGTTACTTAAACTATTCAAATGGATGTGAACTGAATTCTCAAAAGCTCTGTTCACACTTTTGAACACCATGTGAAAGCATGTGCAGTTTTAAGTCTCTGTACCCTGTTTTCTCTCTCTTTGTTTTACAGGTGTTCAGTGTTGGCGTTGAAGAAATGGAGAGTGATGGGTCAGTGCATTCACTGTGAATATCCTGGTTTAATTACGGGGAAGTCGTGGCCTAATGGTTAGAGGGTTGGACTCCCAATTGAAAGGTTGTGAGTTCAAGTCTCGGGCTGGCAGGAATTGTGGGTGGGGGGAGTGCATGATCAGCTCTCTCTCCACCTTCAATACCACGACTTAGGTGCCCTTGAGCAAGGCATCGAACCCCCAACTGCTCCCCGGGTGCCCCAGCATAAATGGTGCCCACTGCTCCGGGTGTATGCTCACAGTGTGTGTGTGTGTGTGTTCACTGCTCTGTGTGTGTGCATTTCGGATGGGTTAAATGCAGAGCACAAATTCTGAGTATGGGTCACCATACTTGGCTGAATGTCACTTCACTTCACTTAATTATAAAAGTCAAGTCACCTTTATTTATACAGCGCTTTATACAATACAGATTGTGTCAAAGTAGCTTTACTAGGTTAAATGCAAAAACAGTGTCGGTAGTGCGAATGAAATTAAACTCTGATGTAAAGCAGCTCTGTTTTAGTTGTTTATTTTGTCTAAATAAATTAAAATAAAACATTAATGTAACATTTAAATTTTCAGCCATTTATTGGCTTTAAGTGTGTTTTAAATGTATTTTATGTATTTATTTATTTTTTGCATTGAAAGGCATTATTCTAATGGTAAATTTGTTTATCTGTTGCTCATGCAGGGTGGTCATGAAAAGACCGTTCCGGTCATCAGAGGATGATGTTTCTCCACCCGCCAAATACAGCAGAGAGGAAAAGAGAGGTATGCTTTACTGCATAGCTGTGAGATTTACATGTCAACAGAATGTCCCAATCTTCTTATACATTTCTAATGATATTTTTCAGCAGTCCTGCTGTACGTAAGGAGAGAAACCGATGAGGTTTTTGATGCACTGATGCTAAGGTCTCCAACACTGAGAAGTTTGCTTGAGGCAGTGAGTACTGTGCCATGCAGCACATGGGATTTACATTTTGATTCGCAACAGACAAAAGTGATTAGGTATTACACTGCATTTAATAGCAGATCAGATGACTTTCCATGGAATACAACACTAGAGTTAGAAACAAGCTGCTATCCATGGAGGCTTGTCAGATGATTTTCTGTTTAAGCTGCTGTTTGGATTAAGGAATTGTTTTTGTTTTTCAAGATATCAGGCAAATATTCCGTTCCTATGGAGAAGATGACTAAAATCTACAAGAAGAGCAAGAAAGGGTGAGTAAACAGTGCTAAAATGAATTTTGTAATGAAAGTATTAAATGATTTTGAATTAAAATGTCATTTTCATTCAACCACTAGTATCCTGGTCAACATGGACGACAACATCATTGAGCACTACTGCAACGAGGACACTTTCATCCTTTCCATTGATCATCAGGCAGACTATTTCCGGGTCACTCTCACTGAAATCTAAATGATTTTAAGCGTCACAATAACACACTTCTACTGGGAGGACTTTAGTTGCCCTGAAGCAGCACACAATTCATTCTGTGCATCTGTTTGGTTCCTATGAGCTCTGTATTAGAAGAGGAAACTGCTTTCGGAAGTCGTGGACTTGGGAATGCACTTGAGTGGACCTGCTGGGACAGTTTAACTTTAAATAAACTTGATGATGGACAGTCTGAACAACACATAAAATGCTCTATCAAAGCACTATTATACGCCAGTCAGGTTGATTGGCTTTTTTCTTTGAGGTGCTGTCTCCCCCTTGAGGCCAACAGTGTGAAGCCCTATAAAAAATTACCAGACTTTTGCATCCTTTCTCTTTTCCAGTATCAGTTCTTGGTTAATATTTGAACATCACAGAGATCAATATAGACACTCTTATTCTAGGAAAACATATTGTGCATGCACAACAAATAGCATACACTGAAGAATGGCCCAAATGCTACATTGTACTCTTTACCTTTTGTGTTATATGAATGTATAGTTTACACATTTTCCTCATCGTGTTGTATGTTGATGTTTTGATTTTTTTTTTTTTTAAACACCTTGTACATACTTTTTATGGTTTTATTTTATCAGTTTAATAAACAAAATCAAAATAATCTTCACTGTCTTTGAAGTTTCAGTCACATAGTAAACCTGCAACAAAAGGAACTTTCACACAAAACATAATATTAAGAACTGTTTTCAATATACTAAGAAATGTTGCTTGAGCATTAAATCAGCATTTTAGAATGATTTCTGAATAGGAATAAAGGATCATGTGACACAAGAACGAAAATTCAGCTTTGCCAGCACAGGAATAAATTATTTTAAAATATATTTAACCATTATTGTAATAATATTTCAAAATATTGCTGTATTTGACTCTATTTTTGATCAAATAAACACAGCCTTTGCGAACAGAAGAGACTTCTTTCAAAAACATTTTAAAACCCCCTTTTTTTTTTTTTATATTGTAATATTTAATGGTGAACTTGAAGTAAATTGTTTATTTTTAAAAATTTGCTATTAGCTGTTTTATTATTTGTTTGAAATTTGCATTAAATATATGTATACAGGTGCTGGTCATATAATTTGAAAATCATCAAAAAGATGATTTATATCACTATTTCCATTCAAAAAGTTAAACTTGTATATTATATTTATTCATTACACACAGACTGGTATTTCAAATGTTTATTTCTTTTAATTCTGATGATTATAACTGACAACCAAGGAAAATCATAAAGTCAGTTTCTCAGAAAATTAGAATATTACTTAAGACCCATACAAAGAAAGGATTTTTAGAAATATTGGCCAACTGAAAAGTATGAACATGAAAAGTATGAGCATGTACAGCACTCAATACTTAGTTGTGGCTTCTTTTGCCTGAATTACTGCAGCAATGCGGCGTGGCATGGAGTCGATCAGTCTGTGGCACTGCTCAGGTGTTATGAGAGCCCAGGTTGCTCTGATAGAGGCCTTCAGCTCTTCTGCATTCTTGGGTCTGGCATATTGCATCTTCCTCTTCACAATACCCCATAGACCATGGTGAGTTTAGGTGAGTTTGCTGGCCAATTAAGAACAGGGATACCATGGTCCTTAAACCAGGTACTGGTAGCTTTGGCACTGTGTGCAGGTGCTAAGTCCTGTCGGAAAATGAAATCTGCATCTCCATAAAGTTGGTCAGCAGCAGGAAGCATGAAGTGCTCTAAAACTTCCTGGTATACAGCTGTGTTGACCTTGGACCTCAGAAAACACAGTGGACCAACACCAGCAGATGACATGGCACCCCAAACCATCACTGACTGTGGAAACTTTACACTGGACCTCAAGCAACGTGGATTGTGTGCCTCTCCTCTCTTCCTCCAGACTCTGGGACCCTGATTTCCAAAGGAAATACTAAATTTACTTTCTTCAGAGAACATAACTTTGGACCTCAGCAGCAGTCCAGTCCTTCTTGAAGCGAGATGCTTCTGACGCTGTCTGTTGTTCAAGAGTGGCTTGACACAAGGAATGCGACAGCTGAAACCCATGTCTTGCATACATCTGTATGTAGAGGTTCTTGAAGCACTGACTCCAGCTGCAGTCCACTCTTTGTGAATCTCCCCCACATTTTTGAATGTTTTTTGTCTCACAATCCTCTCCAGGGAGCGGTTATCCCTATTGCTTGTACACTTTTTTTCTACCACATCTTTTCCTTCCCTTCGCCTCTCTATTAATGTGCTTGAACACAGAGCTCTGTGAACAGCCAGCCTCTTTTGCAATGGCCTCTTGTGTCTTGCCCTCCTTGTGCAAGGTGTCAATGATCGACTTTTGGACAACTGTCAGGTCAGCAGTGTTCCCCATGATTGTGTAGCCTACAGAACTAGACTGAGAGATCATTTAAAGGCCTTTGCAGGTGTTTTGAGTTAATTAACTGATTAGAGTGTGGCTCCAGCTCTCTTCAAACTGAACCTTTTCACAATATTCTAATTTTCCGAGATACTTAATTTGGGATTGTCCTTAGTTGTCAGTTATTATCATCAAAATGAAAAGAAATAAACATTTGAAATGTATCAGTTTGTGTGTGATGAATAAATATAATATACAAGTTTCACTTTTTGAATGGAATTAGTGAAATGAACTTTTTGATGATATTCTAATTATATGACCAGCACCTGTATGTCCCTACATTTGCTAAATAGCGGGTTTATGTTAATAATCCCGTCCCTGAATTTCAGAGAACTGAATTTTAAAGTCCCAATTGATTTCAAATTTGAATATGCAAACACGCCCTGCTTCTGAGTCGAATTTGTTTCCCAGGCTTTAGGAGTGTGTATAATAATGCATCTCTGTCTATGTAAAGTGGTTCAGTCTTTAACCCTGGCTTTGAGTCTCATAACTGCTGACTCATTCTGATTTCTGTTGAGGAGCTGTGTAAGTGATCCCCAGTCAGAAACAATATGAATATTAAAACCTTTATGCTGCATCCGACAATCACATAAACATTTTTTTCTTTACTTTTCTTTTTTCTTGAGAAACAGGTGACCCAGAGCTTGAGTAGGTATCTGACCAGGAAGTGTTAAATATTTATTACAGTTTATCCTTTATATATTTATTTATGATTTTTTATTATTATAATGATGATGATGATTAATTAGGTTTTATATTTTTATTTTATTATATATATATTAT
Organism: Carassius auratus; assembly: GCF_003368295.1. Classification (NCBI taxonomy): domain Eukaryota; kingdom Metazoa; phylum Chordata; class Actinopteri; order Cypriniformes; family Cyprinidae; genus Carassius; species Carassius auratus. Next base: position 3,314,743 of record NC_039283.1, read on the forward strand.
TATGAATTTTTGTCTGAACTGGGCATACTGGTTTGGGACATACTGGAATGTAAGTTTTACTGAAGAGCAGTATTGTTGTATTGTCTCCATCACACAGATTATCAGCTTCATTTTAATATGGATACAGACAAAATATATCACAGAAAAAAATACATAAATAATAGCCTATTTAACAAAAAGCACCACATTTTCTATTGCACTCTTATTTCTCTTATTATCCCACACTCTTATTTTGAATCTGCCGATGAGGAAGAACATTGAACAAAAGTGAAAGCAGTATATCACGCACTGAATGCATCACGATTCGAGTTTTGATGTTAGCCAAGCAGAGAGCTGACTCTTGCCTTAAAAATGCGTTTTTCCTCATTTTATGTAAGCATATATATATTATAATCGGCATCTAGCAAAATTATTAGCTTTCTTGTCAGGAGCTCTTCGGTGATGTTTACAATCCTCGTCTTCCTTTGGATGGTTTATGGTGAGTTTTCGATATTTTTCGTGTTCCTATATTGTTTTCATCCAAGTTGCATGCATATGTAGACATATTTTATATACATATATGTTATAAGAGTGTAATGTTTCACGACGTTAAAATTGATTGGTCAGAATTGGTCTTTTTGCTTTCGGTTTTATTTTCAATAGTCTGGTTTTGGTAGATTTGGCGCCCCTTGCCGTTTCAGTGAATGTAGTCTCATCACAGGGTTGGAGGGAGCTGATGTGGTCCTGTCCTGCTCTCTGATCGAGGAAGGGGGCGGGATGGGGGGCATGATGGGCGGGGCGATGTTCAAGCGCATTCCCTCCACTCTGGTCTTCAAGGATCTTGTTGGGAATGACGGTCTGTCACCAGAGCTCGTGACCCCATATAACCCCCCTGAGACCCCTAACGCTGACGATCTGATCTTTGAGTTAACGTGTAAGTGCGCTGAACCTGAAGTCAACAACTGAATTCCTAAAATAAAAACACAAATATTAGAATATCTTTATTTCTCCATTGTTTCTCACCCCATAGTACCATCCATTCAGATTCCTAATGCAGACTTGCTTCTTCACGCTGATTGCAATGAACAGGAGGTGGTTTGTGAGATCAGCCGCTATGTTCCTCGCGGTGCTGAACTGGATTCGCTACCCGCTCATTTCATCGGCTCAGTTCAGCTGGAGGGTGGCGGCATCAGCCTCACTCTGGTGCTACAGACCCTTCACAATGAGACTACACAATCTGACACGCAGCCGCTGATGCAGAGTAATCTGAACCTGCCTCTCAGCCAATCAGGAACATTGCTGACAGAGGGTAACGTTGTAATATGTTAATATTATCTATCTATCTATCTATCTATCTATCTAGCAATGTCTATCTATCTGTCTGCCTGTCTGTCTGTCTGACTCTCTCTCTGTCTGTCTCACTGTCTATCTGTCTGTCTGTATGTCTTACTGTCTGTCTGTCTGTCTCTCTGTCTGTCTCACTGTCTGTCTGTCTGTCTGTCTGTCTCACTGTCTGTCTGTCTGTCTGTCTCAGTGTCTGTCTGTCTGTCTGTCTCACTGTCTGTCTCACTGTCTGTCTGTCTGTCTGTCTGTCTGTCTCACTGTCTGTCTGTGTAACTGTCTGTCTGTCTGTCTCACTGTCTGCCTGTCTGTCTGTGTCACTGTCTGTCTGTCTGTCTGTCTGTCTCACTGTCTGCCTGTCTGTCTGTGTCACTGTCTGTCTGTCTGTGTCACTGTCTGTCTGTCTGTCTGTCTCACTGTCTGTCTGTCTGTCTGTCTCACTGTCTGTCTGTCTGTCTGTCTGTCTCACTGTCTGCCTGTCTGTCTGTGTCACTGTCTGTCTGTCTGTCTGTCTGTCTCACTGTCTGCCTGTCTGTCTGTGTCACTGTCTGTCTGTCTCACTGTCTGTCTGTCTGTCTGTCTCACTGTCTGTCTGTCTGTCTGTCTCACCGTCTGTCTCACTGTCTGTCTGTCTGTCTCTCTCTCTCTCTGTCTGTCTTTCTGTCTTACTGTCTGTCTTTCTCTGTCTATCTATCTATCGGTCTGTTCACCCACAAAATTTGTGTTCACTCCCAATCTATTTGTGTCCTCTCACAAATGATTGCATTTCCTCATGAAACTCAAAATTTTCTTGCTAAACATTTCCATTCTCTCGGTTTGCTTTCTCTTGCAAAAATATTGCGCTTCCCTTGGCTCTTTGCATTCTCTTTCAAAATTTTTTTTTTCCACAAAACGTTTGCATTCTCTAACAAGTTTTATGTTGCTAAACATTTGCATGCTCTCGAAAAAAAAAAAAACAGACATTGCGTTGTTTGTGTTAGTAGTGACATTTTTACAATTTTCCCTCTCTCTCTCTCACTCTTTTTTACTGCTCTACCCAGTTGTGTTTGTGGTGTTTTCACGCGTTCCATCCATCATGGCTCCAATCGGTGGTGATGTGCTGTTAGACTGTGGCTTTAGACAGAAGAACTCCATCCCCGGGCAGGATGTGGCACTTGAGTGGCGCATACAACACAGAGGAAATGGACGTAAAATTCTTGATATAAAAGCGAGGGAAACAGAGACAGACGTGGGACAAGATTGTAAGTGAGAAATGTTCATATACTTAAAGGTTAAAAATGTTTGGATGGTAAATATCACACTACTACTGTACACTGCAGTGTTTGTGGACCGGGAAGGCACAAGCGCTGAGGCAGATCTTCTGGTGAGGGATGGTAATGCGTCTCTGACTCTGAAGAGGTTAAAGGTCATAGATGAGGGCACATACATCTGTACGGTCGGCTCTGGGGAGTTTCAGACTCAACAGATCGTGCAGCTGCACATCACACGTGAGTCTTTCATTGACATATACTGAGAGGGGTCAAAATTTCCATTAAAACTGTATATTAATGTGTTTCTTCAGCTATTTTAGACTAAAATAGACTCTTAATACTTTCAGCCTTTTAGTTCATTTAATCTTTAAACTCACAACAGTGGACATACATCACAGGAGAATTCCAAATTCCGAATTCCATTTTAGTTTTTAGGAAAATACAAATTTCACTTCATATTTGTATACATATATACATAAACTATATTTTTTCTGAATTAATCCATAATTTTGCAAGAGAACATGAAATTGTAATAGTTTTTCATTTATTTTTCACCTAAGGGCAACCATGACTTGGTAAACAAATACACTAAATACACTATTTAGAAAAATATTACATTAGTAAAATGTTTTATAAAATATTAAAATCTTTCAAACACACACAAAAAACGTAGTTCTTTGTTGGGATGATCAGTTTTAAACAGTTTCCCATTCCTATTTTATGATGGATTTTCATAGTTTAATATTGAAAGTACGGAAAATAATTCCTTAATTGAAATTAATTCAAATATTCCATTCTATATCTTTACCCAGAACCTCCCCGTATCGCACTGTCTGAGGAGAAACTGGTATTTCAGGATTCAAAACCCCAGAAACTGAGCTGTCATTGTCATCGCTACTATCCTCTGGATGTGCAGGTCGGCTCACAATCAGATGATCGTATTTTGATCTTGTTTTGGAGTTGCCCTGCGTCCTGACAGTCTCTGCTCCTGTAGGTGGAGTGGTTTTCCCAGGCACCCTCTGAAGAAGAGCCCGTCTCTTTGTCAGAAGAATCCTCCCTCTCCAGTCATCAGCAGCACAGTGATGGAACATTTTCCCTCTCCTCTCACCTCACCCTACGACCTGACAAAAACCCACCCGGGACGGTTATCACCTGCAGGGTCTCTCATCTAGCCCTGGAAACTCTGAGTGATGTCACTCTGACTGTGGACAAACCTGACCCAAGTAAGAGATTTTTTTTTTTTTTTGTGTAAAGTTACCCATGACGTTTTCACAAATATGATTAGAGCAAACTAGTCAATGAAAAACTAAAAGTAATCTTCATATGCAAAATAACTGAATGTAATATATGTGGAGTTTCCTTGTTTAAATATTCGTGAAAACTGTTCCAAAAGAAGCTGTTAAACTTTTTTTCATGTAACAGACACAGTCTTCTGGACAGTAGTCTTGATGCTGGCGATATCCGTGGTGTTTTTGTCTCAAGTATTCAGAGGTGCAGGTGCAGGTGAGTTTTTAAAACATTCACATGCAACTATATATAATATTAACTATATATGCTACTGTTCAAAACAATTTTTAATTATTTTAATTATTAAGTTTTATACAGTAAGGGTGCTTTAAATTGTGACGGTAAAGCGTGAAAGTATTTTTATATTGATACAAAAAAAATATGTTATTTTTTGAAGTTTATATTAATCAGATAATCAGGGGGAAAAAGTCACTTTCCACAAAAATATTATGCATGATGTTTTTAACATTTAACATTGATGATAAGAAATGTTTATTGAGCACCAAAAAAAAAAAAAAGTAGTGTATACTTTATAAGACCACACAGTGATGAGAACACGTGTTGAATGTATTATTGAATTATCATTATTTGTCTTTTAAGAGAACTGAGGAGCAGTCTTCTGTGTGATGTCCTGGAACAAGCATCTTACGTTTGTTTTTTTCTGCAACTGTTTTCAAATTAGTGTCTTTTCATTCAGTCATAGTGCATTTGTTTAATAGAAGTTAAAATCAGTTGAAATCAGTTTCCTGCATAAGTTATTCTATAAATGTTCAATTAATAAAAAAAAAATTACAAAAAATCTGATGTTGTAATCTATTGGACATTGTTGATTTGTTGTACATTTTCCTTGTGAAATAAAAACAACAGAAAAGGTTTTGTAGATGGTTTTACTGGCATCATTAAAGAATCAGGGACATACAAGCATGCTTTTTATGATATTACAATCTAATACTGGCATCAGAGCTGATTGCATTAATTACCCCTCTGTTATTGAATATGCTTGCATTCTTTCATATTTATACATATAGTTTATTCGTTTTTCTTAACTAAAGAGAAAAATGGAAACATCTACATTCTCCAACAACAGAACAAGATATTAAAGTCTGTGCTGACGAAGGATGTGAAACCAACAGTTGTCTATTGCATGGCAGTATTGATTATTGTCAATTGTATTGATAATCTGTGAATTTCTGTACGTTTCAGTACATTTTGGCAGGCTTGTAGCATTCACATCTTGTTCCCTTCCACAGAACAAGAAAATTATTTTTTTCTGAGTCAAAGAAAGAAACTAATGAACCTTGCAAAGAATTCTCACTTTTCCCTTTTATTACAGACTTGGCATTGTATTTTCCCTGTTTATTTTCATTACTTGTGTACCTCTAGGTAAAAAAAAAAAATTAACTATTCTATGATGTCTAGTTGTTCTGTAAATTTCTGCATCTCTTAAGTACACATACACAATCAGTGAATGATGGCTCATGAATTGTATCTCAATGACAGAGTAATGGCACCAGCAGTAGTGATACTGGGTTAATTATGTCAGTATTAATTTCTAAAAGCTCAGACGAGAAAGCTTTGGCAATAAAGAGCCAGAAAGAATGTCTACGTCACTTTACTGTCATCTATTCCCCATTACACATTTTTACAAACACACCACACACACGTTTTCTCTCTTACATACATTTTAAAATGTTTCTCGTGTTCATGCAGCATTCATGTGATCAAAATACAGAAATAAAAACTGTTAAATTGTGAAATATTATTACAATATAACGGTTTTATATTTGAATATATTTCAAATTGTAATTTATATAATTAAAATGTAATTAATGATGTCGAAGCTGAGTGTTCAAAAGGTTAATTTGAGCAGGAGACTTATTCCCGAAGGATCATGTGACCCATATTTCTTAGCATTGCTTTGAGTAAAATACAGTAAAAACAATAATATTGTGAAATGTAATTGCAATGCAAAATAACCATTTTCTATATTAACATTTAAGAAAGTAATTTGTTCCTGCATTTTCAGCATCATTACTCCAGTCTTCAGTGTCACATGATGCTTCAGAAATAATAAGGTGCTCAAGATCCATTTCTTACTATTATTGATGTTGAAAACAAGTTTTTCTTAATTCTTTTGTGGAAACCACAATACTTTTTTTTTTCAGGACTCTTTGATGAATAGAAAATTTGAAATCTTGTCTGACATTGTCACTACTGATCAATAAAAATATTATTAGAATTTTTTTTCTGACCACAAACTTATAAACAGTGTTGCACTTCCTAGGCCTGCTTTTCGTCTGCTCCCTCTGTGCATTCATGTATGAATGTCTGTGTGTCTGGAGAATGTTTAAATAATGCGGGAGATTCTGAGAGGGAGGGAAAGAGAAAGAGAAGGTGGAGATTTTACTAAGCGGAGAAACTTTGAGATTGTGGAAAATGGGCAGAGCTCAAGATTGTGTTTTCTTCATTCAATCATTCGTTTTCTCATTCGCTGCCGGTGGATCGGCTCAAGAGAAGAAATACACTAGATAAGTTAAGATAAGAAGGAAGAGAGAGTGAAAAAGGTTGTTGATATACAAAAGAATTACAAATGGTTTTATTTGAAAGGGAACAGTTCCTTAAGAATTAAAGTTGCAGTTGTAACAATTATAACTTTATAGCCATTCAAATGGTTCCAAACTCACAGAAAATGACTCCAATGACACCCATAATAATCATCATCTGAGGGACGAAAGGAAAGGACAGAATTGGTTACAATCACACAATTTATCACGCTACATTACAAGAAGACAGCAACACAAACATCCTGTTTATCGGATTATTCATTAACATTTACATTTATTCATTTAGCTGACGCTTTTATCCAAAGCGACTTACAATTGCTATATATGTCAGAGTCAAAATCATAAGTCGGATTGTTTATAAATGTTTAGATGAAAACCTGGAGAATGGGTTTAAATGGGAGCTCTAATGCTATTTCATGCATTCTGAGTTATTTACACTGTTAAAGAGTTCGATTCTCGAGCTAAACATGGCTAAAGTTTGAAAAATGCACAGGACGTATGACGTTGGAGTATTTCTGTGCCAAATCCACTCCTTCAGGGTTTGTACAAATTTCAGAAAGGTATTTTTTTTTTATCTTTATCTTTTCAAGTATGGCTCTGCATGACATCATATAGGGCGGATTTCCTTGTATGGGCGTTTCCCCCAGAAGAGTGCACGCACACATCATCTGGAGCGAGAGCAGGGGCAGCCCATCAACAGGCCTCTGGATTCTGAACTCTCTGAAGAACAAGTGTTTGATGTTTGCTCAAAGCAAAACTAATAGTATTGCGCCAATTACACAAACTTTTCTTCATCAAATCACATTTTAAAATTACAATCTTAAGAAATCCTTAAACAGTAATCTTAAAAACATCCTCTTGGTCAAGGCAGTTCACCAGTGCCATAGTAATAAACATCATGGACCTGGATTTCTTGTCCAGTACACAAAAAGGCTGCAGTGATATTTCCCATGTTTCTCTGAGACTCCAGTTCACACAAACTAACTAACACTAGCAGCTGTACAGAACAAAACCACCGAGCAAAGCATAAGCAACAAGCACTGACTGATTCACCCCTGCATGTTCATTAAAACTACATGGAGTTCTGAGTACATCAGTGTTGTTTTAGTATTACTTGTATACTACTATAGTATCATTTTTTTTTAATTAGTTTTTATTTTTTTAAGAGCTGCCATGTTATGTGCTTTATTGTGTGCTTTTATTTTTCTATTTTTAGTTCAGTTTTAGTATTTGAGTACAGCAACTTAAGCTTAAATATTACATATAGTTTATTATTATTAGATAGCATCTAATATTAATATTTTAGTTTAGTTCTAGCTCCATTTCATAGACACCATATCAACTCCTGCAGAAAGACCTGAGACAAGAAAGAACCACACTGAATACTTGTGATACAATAGCATTGATTTGTATTTTGGTCATTCGAAATGGTGTATGTGTATGTAAGCTGCATGACCTATCCATTCATGCTGTCCTGTGCATATATAATGCTTCCATATTTTCTCCATTAACTCTTTACACACAAACACACTCACCTCATCCACTTGTGGCTTGTGTCTGCTGCAGTCGGTGGTTGCTGGTGGTGTTTGGAGGGCAGCAGGAGGACCGGCTCCTCCAGGATTGGCATCGTCTGCAGCAGACCTGAACATTCAGAACATTCAAAGAGAACCAAGACACATTACTTAAAAAATAAAAGTTGCTGACTGGTGCACAAGTTAGGTCTGATGTTCCAGTTAGAGTATATCAAAACAGAATATGGTTTCCAAAAAGAGTTTGACTACTATATTAATAAATAATGAATTATATTATTGATTCGTAATTCCGAATTAGTGGTCGACCAATATGTGTTTTTTTTTTTAAGCGTGAAAACTGTTAACAAAGTTACTGTATGCAAGGGTAAAAAAGCAAATTAATTTATAATTCATAGGCATGTATGTAATTGTAACAAAATTTTCAGAATGCAAAGTGAGCGCAAATACTTACATTCTCTTGCAGCTGATTCACAGTGCCTCACTAAAGGGAGAAAATGCAGGTGAGGAGGAGCATGATGTCACTAGCAGGTGAGGAGGAGCATGATGTCACTATCAAGTGTGTAGATGATGCTGATGTCACTAGCAGGTGAGGAGGAGAGTGATGTCACTAGCTGGTGAGGAGGAGAGTGATGTCACTAGCAGGTGAGGAGGAGAGTGATGTCACTAGCAGGTGTGTAGATGATGCTGATGTCACTAGCAGGTGTTTTTTCCAGCTCCTTTTTTCCCCCATGCCTCAGCAAGAGCATCTAATTAAAGCAAAGCAAACAACAATACTTGTATTATTTTGTGTTAAACACTTGACACTTTAATAAAAAACAACTTATTAATTTGGAAAGTTACTATCACATTTATGTAATATACCAGTTGCTTAGAACATCATTTCAAAGTTAAATAACCTACAAACCATTATAAAATAATTTGAATTCTGCTTGTACAACAGATGTTTGTTCAACTGCTCGTATTTCCTACATTGTTGTGGATTTTATTGATGACTTGAATTGTCTGTTAATTTTGTGAAACTTAAGCCAGAAAGAGAGCAGTATAAAAGGGTGATGGCAAAAGTATAAAAACACAGCTTCACTAACCTGCTCGACTGTTAGCATAACTTCTACCATGTGCTACATTAAATGTATAACGTTTACGTACATCTAACAATACAAATACAACATACTATATTTTATTAATGTCTATAGTTGCTGATAAACATTTAATATAAGTTATTGTTTTAGTTAACACATTACACTCACCTGGGACAGGACGGTTGTTGTAATCGTGCTCCAGTACCATCTCGACATTTACTGCTCTGCACCACAAACATCCCGTTTTGACGCGTGATTTAACGTCTCCGCAACTTTTCCACGCAAACCTGGAAGTCACAGCTCGTGGTGCGAGATCTTTACACAGATAGTAAAAGGATCTTTACGACCCGACTCTGCTTGGACACGGACCTCATCCTCCGTCTTAGTGCTTAGCACAGACTAAAGTCCTACCTTTCCTCACAGTAAAGAACGCCCCCTCCTCTCTCCGTATAGCCCAATTTCAACGCTTTTTAAAAATTTTCGTCGGTGGGAAAACTATGAAATGATAAATAAGGCTGTATTTTATTTGAATTTGAACACAAAGGCACACTACACATCTGATTACTTCTGGTCTTCGACATTTTTCGGCAAGCGAATGAACGCTAGCGCTTTCACCGGAAAAAAAGTTTCCCTACTTCCGGTTTGCTTACGTCACGGTGTGAAATAGGCCTATTGACGGCGAAATAGATTATGTTTGACAGGTGCAATATTTGAAAATCGATAATTATTATTATTATTTTTTTATTACATTTATATCTGAATTTATGTCAACCTGTCGACTTTCAAATATCTGGAATTTATATGTATTTGTGTACAAAATGACATTTAAACACATTTTCCTATTATATTTAGCCTGGAAAAGCTTCCAACACGCGCGCGTGTCGCGGTAAAAATAGGCGTCGGTTCTATTTCTAGCAAGCAAGCGTTTGCCGCGCGGCTCGAGCCGCGCGTCTCACGCAGGCGGTCTGTAAGCTCTAACCTGTTAACATGGGAGCCGAATTAAAAACCGACACGCCACGCGGCTGAGACGCTTGCGCCACGCATCCAGTGTGTCACCGGCCTAACCCTCATGACGTATTCGGGTCCGTTTTGACCTGGGATAGATACATAAACATTTCTCAAAACTGCAGTTTTTAGTAGGGGGTTGAAAATTTGCAAGTGTGTTGAGGCCCTCAAAACATTCGTTTTTTCCAGATATATAGATTTTTCCTTCAAGAGATATAACCATTTAAAAAATGTGGATCTGGGTATGCATAGAGTACAAAAGTGAGTGTCAAAAATACTTTTTGTAAAGTTATCTATCAAGTTAAAATAGTTAATTTAAAATATATATATACACGTTTAGCATTTTTAGCCATATTTAAAAACTTTTCATAGTAATATTTGTGGTGTTTCGATTAGAACTAAATAATTATCTTTTAAAAATCTGGGCTATTTTTGAGCAGTCATGACTTATAAAAGGAATTCAATATTTTTAGCTTTACGCATTCATTTAACAATTTCTCCTTTTTCTAATGCATTACAAACATATAATAACATGGCACTCTTCAGATTCCCTTAACCATAACAAAGCCCTTTATTATAAAAGGAACTGAAAAAAGTGATACAAAATCGACAAAGAAACCTTTACAAGTTATCCAAAAACAACAGGGGAAATTATAGTTGGTTGGATCAGATGTTACTTAGAAGATACTCAAAAGGAACAAATGCAGATGCTCATTCACCATTACATGTAAGAAGTATTTTTTGGGATATACTTTTCTTTCAGTAGAGTTTGTTGTTAGTCTGTTCTGTTGTTCCTCCCTCTAACATTTGTTAAGAAAACTCATTATCTCAGTTATTCTTGCAGTTTTTTTTAATCATATATGAATTCTGTGTTCATTTCCATCCATAATCCAGTAGGAACCCTTTCATCAGTTGTCCTCTGTCAGTCCAGACACATCTTACTCCTTTATTTCTTCTCGTCATCTTTCTTGTCTTCAGGTGGTTTTGTTCTGTTCTGGGACGCCAGAGAGCCCATGGCATTACGGATGGCTTCGTTGCTGGGATCGACACCTGGAAGGTTCTCCAGCACACTCTGCAAAAACTCTGGATCCTGCATCACATCATAATCTTCCTCATCCTCCTACAAAACACACAAAGAGTTTAAACTGGGATGTTTAGGCGATTATAAATCAACCTCTTGACAAATTGAAGGCAGTACCTAATATATGTTACAAATTAAATGAATAAATTTAGCAGCTCAGTATAGATTATACACTTCCCCAGATGCATTATTAGCAGTTTCAAACTGAATCAGTTAAGCTTCAGATTTTTTTTGGAAAAACGTCAATATCTCATTGACTACAAAGACAACTTCAAGAACACAACTGGCAAAACTATAAATCCTCCATAGAGCGCAACAGTGACTTGTCAATTTCTTCCGTAGGTTGGGTTCCAGAAGTATTCTGCTTTGCAATCACTAGTGTCTTCTTCAGTAGATGCAAATCTAATTACTAGAGACGTACCGATACCCTTTTTCTCTTCCCGATACCGATACCTGGGCTCAGGGTATCGGCCGATACAGAGTACTGATCCGACACCTGGTTGTGTATCTGTATATACAGCTGTATGTACTACTAGCCCTGTGTAAATTGCTAGAATTATTTTATGGTGTGCTTCAGACTTGAAAACGTGAACAAATACATGGTGAACTTCTGTATTTTTTACAGTATTTTTATTATCTGACATGAATTTGACAGTAATATTTATTTTCTTTAGCGAATAAGAACTTCAAATGCAGCCACAAATCTAACACCGCTAACTAAAAAAGGTATTTTAGTTTTACAATATAACTGTATAAAAAACTGCATCAAATAATTCTAGGAATAATAAAAAATATATATTTATCAGATAATCTCTTTACAACAAAACAAGTAAAAAACAAGGAACCATCTAGGCATAATTATTATTATTAATAGAGACGTATTATTATTACTACATAGAGACATAGCTAAATCTACTGTAGGCTACAATAGTAGCTTAATATATTGTCAATTTGCTCATGTTAAAGCAAACATTTATTTTAATGGGCTGCCATGAAGATCTTTGAGTGTCTGTGTTTATGATATGACAGTTTTCTCAAATGAAACGGTAAATTCTCATGAAGTCACGGTTTTTCCTTTGTGTCCTCAGATATTGACACACGACAGACTACAAAACAGCGAGCTCCCGCGCATCTGCACCCGTCACCCACAGAGGTGTAGAATTTGCAAGAGTTATATTGGAATAGTATTTTGCAGTTTAATATTCACAGACACTAGTATATATTCGGCTACAGTCTGGAGCCCTGTGCTTAGACTAACACGGAGGCGACTGAACGCAGCTGCGGGTACCGAATATACTCGGGAGTCGGTAACTTACTACCGGTACTACAGAGATGCTGGTATCACCACATTTTAACATTTTCAACTCTCCTACTCTACTAATTACATGTAATGTTCCACCATTTGTGTTTTGTGTGGTTTTGGTTGGAAGTATAAAGTTTTACAGCTGCTTTTGATTATTCTCACAACATGACTGTTCAGAATTCTGATCTCCTCTCTAAAGGCAAAGCAGTCATGGTTTGAGGACGAGAGCTGGGAAACACACCTTAGGAGCTTCACTGCCTGCTGCTGCACCAGTGTCCACATCCATGGCCTCTGAACCGCCAAACTCTGTGCACAAGGCCAACATTTGTTTGTATAAAAGAACAAAGTCAAAAGGGAAGTAACATTTCTGCAGAGCACAGAGACTGACCTCCTCCTTGCATGGACATCTGTAAGGCGTATGCGATCTGTTCATCCTCCGTCATGCGGCTGAAATCAGGCAGAGCAGGAGCCGTCGACATCTTCAGCAGGGCATTTTCAGACTCTTAACAAAAGCACAGAAGACATCAGGTCATATTAAACATATACTTCCCATGAAACAAACTTATGTTTTTAAATACATAAGGTTTTAATCTGACATCTGTAGCATGGAGAACTCAAATTCTATATTGGCAAACAAAATATTAATATTAGTTCATTATTACAATGGCATTAACAACTACATTACTCTTACCTCTGACTCCTCTAACCACTGATAAGGAATATGCATTAATTCATATTTCAATAATCGTCATAGTAAGCCTGTATTGCGTGATTTTATAGATGCAACTCTTCAGAGGTGGGTTTACCAAACTTTTCAAACATTTGAACGCAGGTGTATATCAATCCAGAACCCTCCGCTGTACCTTTAAGCAACCCCTTGATTAGGTGTCAAGAAACCTCATCTAGTCTTCAAAAATCATCTACACTCTCACCATCTACAGCGGGTGAGGAGACTCCAGCCTCTGCAGCTGAAGCCACTGCTACCCGGCGAGTTTCCTCCTCCTGCCTCTGTCTCTGCTCCTCCATCGACACACGCAGAGCCTGGAAAAACAGAGACGTTTGGAATGCAGAAAAACGCTAGCCAAGACGTTTGTCCCGTAAAATCTGTGTGCTTCTCACCAGAGCGAGCTCAGGGTCTGCACTGGGATCAACTCCGAACTCAAAGTCACTGGCACCCAGGCCCATAATGGTGCCACCCTCACCAGCCATGATAGGAGAGGACAGAAGAGCATCTGCCAGGCTCGGGCCAGGAGGCACCGTTACCAGGTGAGAGCCTACACCCTCTTTTCCATTCAGGGTGTTCACAAACACGGTCAGCTTATCCGTGTTGACCTCCTGCAATGCAAAAGGGCAAAAACTAAAGGATGCAGACAGTAAAAAAGACACAGAAGATGAGGAGTACATTCTGGAGGAGTGTGATGAACCCCATTCCCTTAGAAGAATGCATTTACCTCTTCTCCAAAGTTAACGATGTCAACGCTGACTTTCTCCTTCTTCAAACGTTTTGCCATCTTCACCAACTGAGTGAGACAGGTCGGAGACACAAATGAGCAGGTGAATAACACATTGCACTGGCCTTCGTAGATACACACTCATGTGGTGCAACTTTTACACCAAGATACATGAAGATAAAAGAACCCACATCTTTCTCCTGGTCCTCCACGGGGCTTCCCACAAAGGCAATGATCCTCATCTTATGGTTCTTTCCCTGTCGGTGTTTCAGTGCCAGCTGTGAAACAGAAGGAGCAGATTGAATCAGAAACATCAATGGTGGTATACTACCATTCAAAAGTTTAAGGATTAAAAAAAAAAAAAAAAGAGAAAGATTTAAATTAAACACTTAACAAAAGTGACAGTTGAAAAAATATGTGTGTGTGTGTGTATATATATATATATATATATATATATATATATATATATATATATATATATATATAATATGAATATGAAATGAAGACAGACACAGTTTTTGTTTTATCCAGCTGTATTTACTCAGTACAATTTATACTATATACAAGTGAAAGATATAACACCAACATGACAGAAAAAGACAATCAGAGTTGGAAAAAGGATCCTACGTCCGGAAAATGAATTGTAAACTCAATGGCACACAAAGACGTTTCACTTTCAAATGTGATCAGCTGTGGTCATTTTGATTTGCTCAGCATGAAAAGAGCTCTCCTGGAGCATTTCAGTCCTTGGTAGTGCAACTGAAGCAAACAATCAACTCTGGACGGCAAGGCACTGTCAAAAGATATCTGGGATAAAGTTGTGGACAGAAACAAGTCAGGAGACCGATACAAAAAAAGAAATTCAAAGACTTTATCAATGCATAGAAGCACAGTTAAGTCTATTATTTAGAAGTGGAAGGTATTTGGTACAACACAGATCCTCCCTGGATCAGGAGGGCGCTCCAAACTGGACGAAAGACCCAAGAGGAAATGGTCAGAGAGGCAACCAAGAGGCCTACAGCAACTCTGAAGCAGCTGCAGGAATTTATGACAAAGAGTGGCCATTGTGTGCACGTGACAACAATATCACAATTTCTCCACAAATGTGGCTTGAATGGGAATGTTGCAAGAAAAAAAAACCATTCCTCAAAAAAACCCACACACAGATGATATTAAAATTTAATTATTTGGCCTCAACACCAAACAATATATCTGTCAGAAATCATATACAGCTCACCATCCAAATAACAGTATTCTTACAGTAAAGCATGGATTTAATAATATCCTGTTATGGGGTGTTTCTCTGCAGCAAGGACTGGAGCACTTGCCAGGATAAAAGGAAAAATGGATGGGGAGAAATACCGTCAAAATCTTAAAGAAAATCTGCTCCCCTCTGCCAGAAAGTTGTCAATGGGAAGAAGGTTTACCTTCCAAGATGACAATGACCCAAAGCACACAGCAGAACTGAGCACACAGTGGTTAAAGGAGATAAATCAGAGCCCAGACTTAAACCCCACTGAAAATCTGTGCAATGACTTGAAGATTGCAAACCACAAACCATCATCATCAAATTTAACTGAACATGGGTAGGTCTGAAAAGAAGAGTGGGCAAATATTGCAAAGGCTGTAATTTAAAAAAAAAAGGTGGTTCAACAAAAATACTGACAGGTTGGTGTTATACTTTCACTTGGATGTTATAAGTTGTAAATACAGTTGGATAAGACAGGCTCAGACAGAGGATGTAAAATTGGTCAAGTAAACAATACATTATGTGGACTTTACGGACAATACATACTATATGTATGCATGTACTGTCTGTAAAGTCCACATAATTTAGCATTTACATTACCATATTCTGATTTTTCAGCCTATTTGAATGTGCAATGGTAATAAAGTCAAACTGAGAAGGTTACATAAATTTGGAGTCATTTTGACAACTTAATATTAATAAATGCCATTTTTGGACTAGTATAAATAAATACATTCTAAAAAATAAATAAATAAATAAATAAAACATGACGATCCCGTCCACTCACATGTGCTACTCTGATGCCAGTACAGAAGCTGATGACTCCTATGGCTGGACAGCATGAAGCTTGGACAGGATCCGGCCCGTGTCAGGGGTCAGCGTGGTCAAGACCTCACAGTTACTAAATGGATCAATGGATCTCCAGTTATGCATGTTGTACAGAACTAAGTATATAAGATTATACCTGTCAAATAAAATAAAGAAAATCTTCAACCTACTTGGCCAGAGTGATGAGACCCACGTTGTTTTCCGGGTTGCTTCGAGTCTTTGAGTGACAGATGATGTTGACAGCGTCCTGCTGGGCCTGAAGTCTGGTCGGTAAGAAGTCTCCATTGCGCATATACTCACTGTTGTCCACACTAGAAATCATAAACATACACAGTGATGTCCTCTCTACACACCTGCCAAATATAATTCAGCAAGGTTTTGAACGAAGCCTAATTCTCCACGCAAGTGTTCTGTTTAATAGTTAAATATAAGATGCAGTTTTAGTACACAAAGGGCAAGCACAAAGAAGGATTTCAAATCCGGTCTTGACGGTTATTTATACAACAGCTTAAATTATTACGAAGGAATTGAACCAACCAACCCATTTATGATTTAAACAGAAATTGGTTTCATAAGATGACAACTCCGAGAGCCTATGAGCTTTATAACGTGTTCTCTCATAACAAGACAACACAAAGAATGTGTTTAACAGGCTCAATGTTACATCATGACTAAGGAAAACTGCACAACTGTCTATTGGCTCAACACGACCGTTCTCTCACCACCAAGAAACAATATTTCCTAAATAACTGCGTAATAATTTAAAACAAATCACGTTTAGCAAACTACATCTGATATTTTGAAGAATATAAAGTATATTTTTCTCACCAGACCATAGTACTTTCGAGCACCATCTTGAAAAAATTTCTGTCGCTCTACGTGACGTAAGCACGGAAGTGAACGATCATTGGTTAATGTAACGCTGAACGATAGGAATTATGGGAAACGTAGTTTATTGTCTATTTCAAAAACTGTTTTTTGTGTAAAAATTATTTCAGATATAGTTTATTTCACTTACATCTGCAGTGTCTGTTTGGTATAAGCTAATTTTAATCCTGAGAAAGGAAAAAAAAATATATATAGCAAAAATAATGGTTTAGAAAATATTTTATTCTTTTTAAACAGGAAAGACAATGTGAAAAAACGGCATCACCACATTAATGAAAGATGGTTGGAGAAACATGCTGCAAACACCACACAAGAAAAAGGCATTTCCGTGACTTGCTTACATATTATAAACACGTTTTATACAGGCCTGGTAAAAATATAGTCCTCGAAGCACTTCCAGTTGTCAGTCATTGTCCCTGACACGGCATACATTCAAATGTAGAAAAGCTGAGGAAAAGCTTTAACAGATTACAACGAATTGGAATATTTACCATTAGAGATACCCTAAACACATAAAATAATAATAAAATATATATATATATATATTTATATTGTCAAGAACTTCCCTCCAACCCAAAATAAAATACATATACTTAGATCACAGACACGGCTTTTTGCCAGATTACACAATACATACAATCATCTATACAGAATCCAAAATTCATAGAGGGCTAAAAAAAAATACAAATAAAATAAAATAAAAAGATTAGAAGAGAAACAAGACATTTCTTAATAAATACAATCACTGACATACATGCAGAAACGTTCATATTTCATTAGGTAGGTTGTCTGTTTAATGTCCAGGTTGCCAGCATTTAAACTGGTGTGCACTGTGCACGGCTGATGTGTCTGTGGTGCAAAAACATGTATGAATACAAACACTGGACAAAGCATATGAAAAATAGCTGTCTCTGTTTGACTGACAATTTTACTTTCATTTTTATTTCATTTGTATTTCCAGACCAAAGATTCACATTGGAATATTAAAGTCAAGAGGTTAAGATATTTTAGTGTGATTTTAGAGGCACAGAACGTCATTCTAGCACATAATAATAATAGATTAAAAAAGTACTGTGTGTTAATCAAAAAAAGGTAGTGATTGTTGTGTTTTTGCCAATAAAACCCACAAACAGAAGCAGAAATTAGTGAGACTTAAATTGTGAAGACCAAAAAAAAAAAATCTGTGATTCCAGAAACCTACCCCACAAGCCAACTGTGAAATTAAGCCACTGAGAGCTGAACAAAGATTTCATGGAACATGAATATTCAGAAGAATGAAGACTTTTTCATAAAGTCTTGTGTGCAAGACTTTATGAAAGTAACTTAGTTCCATTATTTTTGACCCAATATCTTTGAACTGAAAGGGGATAGAAATTGACTATAAAATGTAAAAATGTGAATCAGGGCACTGTTAATCTGACTGTACTGTAGGTCTCAGGAGTGTAAATGTGAATATAGGTATCTTTCGACATTCACCAATAATCACATAATTATTAAAGTTAGAAATAAGCATTAAAACCCTGCAATATATGACACAAAAAAGCCAGAAAATAGCAAACTGCTTATATTTGATTTTTATATTAATGCCAAAGGATATGTGTGTTATCTGCAGAGGACAAACTGTGAGTTTAGATCTAGTTTTCAGAGATATAGATTGTTAGCAACATTAGCAACATTAGGTGCAATATCAAAATGTTCTGTAACCTGATTTAATGTGTAACATTTGACAATGACTTGAAAAAGTCACTGAAAGGATTCAAATCAAAAGAGCAAAAAATAAAATAAAACACAAAGCAAAAATTTACACAAAACGTATGTCCACAGGCATGCTAATTACATTTTGATCAAACATTAAAAAATATCAAAAACAACATAACTACTGCATCCACTGAAGGTTTTAGAGAACATTTCTTCAACACAGTCTTGTGAAAGACTGTCAATGTACTTCCTGTTCATATTCTATCTGCATTTTCTTCAGGTCTGCAAAAATCAAATCCTTGGGAAAACATCACTTCAGTCCCAAACCTGCATGATTTTAAGAGCGGTTTCATTTGGGACAACACAAAACTGTTCAAGACTACAGTCAGCCCTTATTCTAAATACTTCAAGACTGCAATGTCAGTCTCAGATCTGTGTTTAACACAGGTCTCCAAGCCTGAAATCAGCTCTGACTATTAAGAGAAAACTGTAAGTAATTCCCTTTCAAATGAATAGATCCATTAAAAACCATTTCCTCTGTTAAACAATAGGAGTCAAATGGAGCGAAAATAGAAAGGCAGATTCCACTGAGAGCTTTTACTGAACCACAGGCTCTTCTGTTAAAAAAAATTGTTCACATGTGCCCTGGTAAAGTCCACTAGTGTCTATTTCTTTCATTCTTTTTATCTTTACTTAGATTATTTAATCTCAGGGTGAGTCTTAAAGTACAACTGTTCCAGAGAACATCTTCATGGCTGTACAGGATTTGAGGTCCTTGGAAATCAAGGAAAACTGGAATTT